>NW_007253989.1:510217-668429 GCF_000164805.1 Carlito syrichta
AATTAAAAAAAAGTGGTACATATACACGATGGAATACTATGCAGCCATAAAAAAAGAACAAAAATCATGAATTTCGCTGCAACCTGGATGAAACTAGAGTCTATAATACTGAGTGGCCTCTCACAGAAACAAAGATCCGAATATCACATGTTTTCACTCATATAATGGACCTTGAACATCCAATGTAATACTATAAGAAAATGACTGATGGTACTGGGAAATTATGGGGGGGAGGGGGATGAGATTAACAGTAGCAAATATCTGTCGGGGGATGGGAAAACACCTCTTATCAACAGGGTGCCTGAATGAAACGTAATTGTACACCTAACCCTTAACTGTACCCCACAAAACCATAATAAAAAATATTGATTAATAAAAAAAAAAATACAAGAAGTCAAAGCAAATATCCACTGAATCCTGCCACTCGAGATCCAAAAACGTCGTGTCCAATTTCTTTACTGCACCAAGCACTGGCTACATGCGCTCCTTTGCCTTTAGAAAAAGCAAAGATATGTGAGTGCTAAGGTGGAATTTTGGCAGTATGTTAAAGAGCCCTTTACCTGAGTGCAGCCGAAATTCCAGGTAGACCTCAGAAACATGGTGAAACCCGATGGTCTATGGTGCATATTCAACACCTGATCTATGTTTGTTGTATTTCTAATAGATTATACAGTTATGATAAAATATCCCTACCTCAGATTGTTTCATCTGTAAACTAACAGTAATAATGTTGTTACATCTCTTAAAAATATATCCAAAAAGTTAATAGAATAATGGCATGTCCTTAGAGTTACCACTAATCATTTCTTTTCCAAAAAAATTGTAGAAAGTTTCTCTGACTTCTAGCTTATATCTCATAAAGCTTCTGAACACATATTAATATACAAATGTAAAACTACTGTGGTTTCAATAAATTTTAATGTAAATTTTAAAATACAATCTTCAAAATCCCCACCGGTGTGTTCTTAAATATGATCGCATCACTTCATAGAAAAAAGCTACCTATTTTGTCTTGCTAAAAAATCTACAAGTTTGCTTTGAGAGCATCGCCCTTTCTTCCTATCAAATTTCAAATGTAAAAAGTGTTTTGAAAACAAATCACTTGGGATTCAGGTTTCCAGGGTATAGTGAGAAGAATGAGTCATATATCTTCAGTGGAACTTTGTACTTTCATTTTTTTCCTCCCTTAAGTAAGACAGTTGTAAGAGTACAAGATAATTAAATTTGTGATTTTATTCTTTTGCCTTTCTATCTGCAACCAAATGAAAATTTTATAATGCATAAGAATGAGTATGTAAGATACGATAAAAGAATGCAGATACATATTAAGGGAAGAGAATAGCAATTCCAGAAGTAGAACCAGTTTTATTAGGCATTTTGTAAGTTATTAATAAATACTTTTGAATCGAGGCAGAAAGAATTCACTATTTAGACATTTAGCTAAACGCTCAGAAAAAAATTAAGTTACAGCATTTTAACAAACTGTACACTGAAATTAATTTCAAGTGGATAGACCATTTCACCATAAAAACATGAGGTCAGTCGGGCTCCGTGTCTCAGCTTGTAATCCCAGCACTTTGGGAGGCTGAGGCAAGTGAACTGTCTGAGCCAGAGGGTTTGAGACCAGACTGAGCAAATTGGTGAGACCTCATCTCTACAATAAATAGAAGAAAAAAAATTAGCTGGGCGTGGTAGTGCACACCTTAGTCCTGGCTACTTGGAAGGCTGAGGCAGAAGGATCACAGGAGCCCAGCAGGCTGATGCTGGGGTGGCAGTGAGTGTGTCACTGCACTCCAGCCTGGGCAACGGAGTAAGACTCCAACTCAAGAAAAAAAAAAACAACAACATAAAATCATAAACTGTCAAATAAAATAATAGCTAAACGTAGGTGTGCAGGTATCTTTTTTATAGAATGACTTGAGTTCTTCTGGGTATCTTCCCAGTAGGGGGATTGGGAATTCATATGAAAGGTCAATATTTAGATCTTTTAGGAATCACCACACTGTTTTCCACAGAGATTGTACTAGTTTACACTCCACCAACAGTGTAAAAGTATTCCCTCCCCCCCACCACATCCTCTCTAGCATCTGTTGTTTTTTGAGTTATTGATAATAGCCATCCTGATAAGGGTACCTTCATAATGAACATTTGTATACCTAATCCTGAATTGTACCACACATCTTTAAAATTTAAAAAAAAATTTTAAAAGAAAAAAAAAACTGCTAAATACTTGAGATTGAGAGAAATTTGCAAAGAAAAACATGAAAGCCATTTTTATGGACTGGGTTTGTTGGTTCACTCTTATAATATCAACATTTTGGGAGACCAAGAAGAGAGGATTGCTTGAGTCCAGGAGTTCAAGACCAGCTTGAGCAAAAACAGCGAGACCTTATCTCTACCAAAAAAATTAAAAGTTGGGTGTGGTGGAGCATGCTTGTAGTCTCAAGTACTCATGAGGCTGAGACAGAAGGATTGTCTGAGCCCAGGTCAAGGTATAGTGAACTGTAATTGTGCCACTGCACTCCAGCCTGGGCAACAGAGTGAGATTCCCATTTTTTTTTTTAAGTATAAGCTTGACCTTATAAGAATTTTTTAAAAGTGTATAATAAAGATATACTATAGGGATAAAAGACAAGTATAATGCAATTATTTTTTTAAATCCCTATCATATAAAATAATTAACTTAAAAAATTGGTATACACAATAAGATTAAGCTATATGCATTTTTGAAGTTTACTATAGGAAATAGAAGCAAAAATGTGTAATAAGTATAATAAAGTACTACAAGTACGAATGGCACAACAGGCCAGTAGCTCTCCACATATGTGATTATTTCAATCAAATATTTATTGAGCACATTTTTTGTCAAAAGTAAGACCCTCTACTCTCATAGAACTTATAATGTTTTAGACAATATTCCAGTCACCTATTGTTGCATGGCAAAGTGCTTCAAAATTGAGGGGTATAAAACAACCACCATTTAATTATGCTTGCTGATTTGGCATGTGGGCATTTGACCTGGGCATGGAGGGGGTCGTTGGTCTCAGTTCAGCAATGTCTGAAAACACTTGAAAGCCAAAAACTGGAATCAGCTAAAGGCTTCCTCTTCACATGTCTTGCTTCTGGGCTGGGATGAATGGAAGGCGGGGCTTGGCTGGGGTAGGTTAGCAGAACACCTCAACACGGCCCTCCATGTTGCCCAGGTTTCCCACAGCACTGCAGCTGGATTTGGAGAGAAAGTGTTCAGTGATCCCTTAAAAAGACACCTGCACACACATGTTTGTTGCAGCTCTACTCACAATAGCAAAAACATGGAACTGACCTTGCTGCCCACTGAAGCTGGACTGGATTTTTAAAAATGTGGTACATATACACAATGTAATATTACGCAGCCATAAAGAAGGACATAAAGAAGGACAAACATATGGACTTCTCAACAACTCAGGGATCTATCACAGAAACAAAGAGCAGAGTACCATATGTTCTCACTCATAAGTGGACCTTGAACAATTATCATAATATTATAAGAAAGGGATTGACAGTAGTGGGAAACTGCCAGGGGATGGGAGGTGGGATTGGCAGTTAAGGGAAACTGTCAGGGGAGGGAAGGGCACACCTCATCTACAAGGATACCTGCATAATGAACATTTGTATACCTAACCCTTAATTGTACCCCACATCATTATAATAAAGAGAATAAAAAAGATGTAAGAGGAAAAAAAACAAAACCAAAAGTTGCCAGGTGCGGTGATTCATGCCTGTAATCCCAGTACTTTGGGAGGTGAAGGCGAGAAGATTGCATGAGGTCAGGGGTTCGAGATCTGCCTGGGCAACTTGGCGAGACCTCGTCTCCACAATAAATCAAAAATATTAGCCAGGCATGATGACACGTCTCTGGTTCCAGCTACTTGGAAGGTTGAGGCAGAAGGAAAGCCTGAGCCTAGCAAGTGGAGGCTGCGGGAATCATTAACATGCCATTGCACTCCAGTCTATGCAACAGAGTGAGACTCCAACTCAAAAATATTTTTAAAATAAAAATAAATAAATAAAATAAAATAAACAAAATAAAATATATTCATTTGTCATGAAAAATTCACAATTTAAATTAAGAATAAAAGATTAGACACAGTGGCTTGCACCTATAATACCAGAATTTTGGAAGGCAGAGATAAAAGGATTGCATGAGCCCCAGGGATCGAGACCAACCTGGGCAATATGGCAAGACCTTGTCTCTACAGTAAATAAAAAAATGACCTGAGCATGATGGTGCATGCCTGTGGTTCTAGCTACTTGGAAAGCTGAGGTGGAGGGATCACCTGAGCCCAGTAGGTGGAGACAGCGGTGGCTGTGAGCATGCCCTTGCACTCCAGCCTGGGCAAAAGAGTGAAACTCTGACTTTAAAAAAAAAAAGAACCAAAAAGATCTTCCTGGCTTTTCTAACCTAGCCTCAGAAGTCACACAGCATTGCTTATACCTTATTTTATTGTTTGAAACCACCACAATCCTGTCCAGATTCAAGAAGAGAGGTATTGGACTGTGCTTTTCATGAGGAGTGGCCTTGATAGAAAACCATATGAAAATATTGTCCTGACCATCTTTAAAAAATACAACCAGCCACAGAAAATATAAGAGTTTAAACTAGTTTGATATTATTTTATATGGTGACAGAGAGTGAGTCAAAGGATACTGCTGGGATCCCTTCAGAAAACCTGTTTAGGGGATGCCATCTCAGAAGCTGCATCTAGACAGAGACATAAATGATGAAAAGGAATTAATTGTGGAAAGATCAATGTACTAGCAGAGCTAATGCTTAGTGTAAAGGCTCTGAAACGGGATAACACTTAGCATGTTTGATGAAAATAAAGAAAAACAATGTGTCTGGAATGTAATGACGGCAAAATAGAGAAGGAAGAAGTAGTAAATACACACACACACACACACACACACACACACACACACACACACACACATCTACTAAGAAATGCTGAGACATATGAGATGTATCATGATTGTAAATGAAAGATATTGGCAAGTTTTAAGCCGAGTAAGGTGATCTAATTTAGTCTTTTAAAAGGTCACTTGTAATGTCCTGTAGAGGAGTAAGAGTAAAAGCAAACTCATTATTAAAATCTGGAACAATAAGACCAAAGGCAAAGATTAGAGACATGAACTAAGGGGATGGTGAAGGAGGTGGTAAGGAGAAGTTGAGGAAAGATAAGTTTGGTTCATAAGACATGAGTAAACTTGCTGATGAACTCAAAGTGGTATTGGAAAGGAAGGGAGGAATCAAAGATGACATCATGGCTTTGGACAAAAATGACTGAGTAAATTGTGATGACATTAATTGTGATGGGGAAGGCTGAGGTAGAGAAGACTCTGAGCAGAGAGGAAATAAAAGTTATCTTTTGAACACGTTAACTTTGACTTAACCCCTTAAATGTCTAACATGTTTTGAAGATAGCTCGAGGTATTGGGAAGAATGCTAGAAGAATTAAAATATGGCGTTCTTCAACATCTAGTATATATCACTTCAATACGTATTAGAGTTATGTCATGATTTGCAGGAAACAACCTTGTAACTCAAGAAAGAATAACTGAGAAACATTTTCCTAGTTAAGTGTTCATAATGCTACACATTATAGGCTCACAAGGTCAATTTTTACTACTAAATCATTTCTCTCCCTAACAAATACAAAATTAAAAGAGGGAAAAAAATCGTAGGCCAAAAAAGGTCTTTATTATTAAACACCAGACTCAATCCCTCACAACATTTAAATTATTAACATCGTCATCAAAGTTCATGTCCAGAGATGACATTCGGCTTGCAACCTCATTTCATCATTCAGCTCAACTTTAAAGAAATGCTTCCAGCACAAAATGAAGAACTTGGATTTTCTTCCTCCCACGTCCCAAATCCTCCCTTCACATGTTCTCCAGGGTGTTTAAGACGAGAGTGAGGTTGAGAGATCTGTGTTTCTTGCTAGAGGGCATCTCATAGTCAGTTAAATGGCCCTTGAGAATCTTTTTTCCCTATCCTGAGGCTTCTGGGCTGAAAGATCTTCTCAGGTATACCTCTCTAATGAAAGAATGAAGATGTTACTCGGTATGCTGCATTCCAGAAAACACTTTCTACAAAAAAAATTTATAAAACATCCTTCTCTATACTAAAATTAGTGAAAAACAATATCAACAAAAAGTGATAACTACTTCTGGTTTAAAAAGTATTAATAAAAAGAGTAGTAAAGTAAGATTCAATTGTTTTTAAAGGTCTAAGTTTAGTAGTTGCAATGACAGAGACGCATACTTTGAAATTACTATGAATGTTTGCTGCAAGAATGCTTCCTCATTGGAAAGGCAGTTTAGCATAGTGGTTATGAGCACAGCAGTCTGTAAAGTCAGACATCCTGGGTTTGAATCCTGGTTGTGCTTCTTATCAGTTATATAATATTGGCCTGGTTACTAAATTCTCTGTGCTTCTGATTCCCTGTGTTTAAAGTTATTCTATCAATAAAATCTTCCTCAGAGAGTTGCTTAGGGGTTCTGATTATTTAAGTAATTTATTAGGAGTAAAGCACTTAGAACAGAAAGTGGCACATTGTATATGCCATGCCAGCTAGCCTGTAAGTTAGTTTTATTAATTTTCCTTCCCATTTTACCCTTTTTTTTTTTTTTTTTTTTTTTGATTTGGAGTCTCACTCTGTCGCCCAGACTGTAGTGCAGTGGCCGCTCCCGGCCACCACAGCCTCCACAGCCTCCACCTGCTGGTCTCCGGCGATCCTCCCACCTCAGCCTTCCAAGTAGCTGGAACTACAGGCACGCGCTACCACGCCCGGCTAATTTTTTGATTTATTGTAGAGATGAGGTCTCGCCTGCCCAGGTGGGTCTTGAACCCGCGGGCTCAGGTAATTCACTCACCTCAGCCTCCCAAAGGCAGGGGATGACAGGCTGAGCCACCGAGCCTGGCTCCATTTTACCCTTTAATTTTCCCTTAATTTACATGCCATTTAAGAGAATAGTATATATTACATCATTACATAATCCATACATGTCCTTTAGCCCTCAAACCCCAAGAATTCCTCAATGAAAGGAATAGAATACTGAATTGAATATCCATTTTTTATTTAGTGGTGGCAGTGACATCATACAGAATTATTGCAGGCAGTGGATAGAAACCCATCTTAATTTTTCTTTGACAATATAAGAATTGCCATTTTTCCACCTGTTTACCTGTTACAAATGGTTCAAGAATTTAAAAAGTAGCATCTGAGGACTTCTTTGAGTGGCTAATAATATTATGTGTGAAAGTGTGTATATACCCACTCTATGCCAAGCACTATGCTGACTGTTATAAATGCAATATAACATTCAATTCTCATAACGATACTAGGAGAAAGGTATTATTTGACCCACATACAAATAAGGAAACAGACTCAAAAAGATAAATGTGTTCCCCAAGTCCCATAGATGGAAAAATATGATACTGAGATTTGACTCCAAAATCTATACCTATGTGGCATTATAATAGCAACATATAAAAGAAAAAAATCATATTATAGCTATCTCTTTTAAAGTTCTAAAGTTGTTTAAAACTAGTTTCTCATTTAGTTTGCAAATATACAGAGATTACCCTTCACAAGGTGTTTATTTTTAATCTCATTCATTAAAAGATAATATTTTAATTGAATATAAGATCAAAAAGTGTGTTATAGTACAAATAGCTCAGAATTGAGAGACAAATAATAATCTTATATCTATGTGAATTTGAGGTGTTAAAATAAAAATTTCACACAGATTGAATTTAGAACAGTTTATCTGAGCATAGAACTATAATATGAACTGGGCAACACTCAGAACCAGGGGAGGATAAGAAAGTTCCACCCAACAACATGGGCAGGCAGTATTTATAGACATAAAGAAATAGCATGACTGGCTACGGCTCAGCAATTGCCTTATTTGGGCATGGCATGATGAGGCATTTACCATATAGAGACATGGTCTGGTCAGTTGGCAGCCTATGATTGACTAACGCTTGGCTGCTATGATTAAGACTTAGCTACTGGTTACAAGAATATACTGTTAAGTTGGGTTGCAGTTTGTTTACATACTAGGTTATGTTACTGTTCAGTATATAAAAACCCGAGATACAGAGGCATTAGGCCAAATTTAATTTAACTTAACAGAGGACAATTATTGAAATATTTATATGTCTCAATTTTGAAGTAGAATGCTAGACACTATTTTTTAACTATGATACAGGCGACACTCCAAAAAGATGGGTGAATAAATTTACACAATAGCCTTGGAATTTAACAAAATGTATATTTTTTAAATGCCATTTTTAAAAGGTCATTGGATTAGATCATTTATACAGAGTTAATTACCTATAAACCAGAAAACTTCTCTGTCAGTTAAGATGTTAAACTTTATTTTGTTGTTGATCTCCAGAAACAACATTGTTATTCATATTCCAAATATTCTTGGAGAAAAACTCAAGTCCAAAAACATGAACTAAATATCCAAGACACAGAGCTAATAAACAATGGAGTTAGGTTTCAAACCCAACTTTATAAGACTCCAGATTAATTCCACTACACTTATTGTGTATTTCTGCAGCTACTAAAAAGCATGAAGTTTGAGTGAATTCCTTTGATATAATAGAGACACCTTTTTAGAGGAAGAACTCCCCCCCAATAATCTATTATTGTGTTATCAGTACACACATTCTTAGGTACAGTGAAAATCTGTTATGCTGATTGTTCATAGCTTTTTCATTTGAAATGCTACTGCCCTAGTCAATTCCTTAGCATTTACTGAACATAATCCTATTTTCTGATTGTTTATCTGGTATCTCCTAGGGATACTCACTAAAATACCAGCTGACTCATCTGGAAGATAATACTTCACAGTCTAGCAAATGAACATACATGCCAAAAGATTTGAACTCAGCCTCTGCGGTGGAAACTCCACTTGAGCTAACATAAATAAAGCAATACTACATGTATCTACTCACTTTGATGACAGCTAAATCCTATCTTCTCAAGAAGGCGGTGATGTGATTTAAACGACTCCACGGATTTTCTAGTTTACAGAGTTTCAACCTCTTCACATGTGAGATTTTTACATCTTCAGTAGTGATTATTTTATTCTTTTTACCTGAAAAATTCACTATCACCCCACACAGAGGCAAAGGAAATTCAGAATGTCTTGAGAATTATAAATAGAAACAAACAAAACAAGGCTTCTATTTATAAATTTGAAACAAAAAGTTTTTTCCAATTACAGAATTAACTATATTTGACTTAATCACCATTAATAAATTTTCTTTTCTTTTTTTTTGGAGCTGGAGTCTCATTCTGTCGCCCAGACTGGAGTGCAGTGGCCTCGACCTGCTGGGTTCCTGCGATCCTTCCGCCTCAGCTTTCCAAGTAGCTGGAACTACAGGCTCACGCTATCACGCCCGGCTAATTTTTTTTATTGATTTGTTGTGGACATGAGGTCTCGCCAAGTTGCCCAGGTGGGTCTCGAACCCGCGGGCTCAGGCAATCCACTCATCTCAGCCTCCCAAAGCCACGGGATTACAGGCTGAGCCACCAAGCCCGGCTGATAAAAATTCTTAAGGGCTTATATCAGTTGTCAAGCTGCTAATGTCTACATCTTAGATATTAAACAAGTTATTACTTGCAACATGTAGGAATTGTACCTAATCTTAGCTGGCTATTAAAATCCAAGACCACTTTTAGCCTCTGAATGGTAAATTCACTACCTATGATAGCTAGAATTAAAGTAAGGAAAACCTAATATCTGCCCTTTGGTTTGATACCAGAGCATCACCTCCTTCTATCTAAAGAAATAAAGTACCTGAATACCCTTGAGAGCTGCATAAAGTTATCTTTCCAAAGATGACCTTACAGGCAAATGACATGCAGGTCTCTTATATGGTAATGGTGTCATTCTTCTTTTTCATAACAGGTGCTGTATACAGAGGGACTTCTCTTCAAAGTCTTCTTTTACGTACAAGAAAAACTTTCCAAATCTTCTCTCCCCTAGAAATATACTCTGTTCTGCCCCAAACATATTCCTCTGTTCTGCCCCAAATCAAAGGTTGACACTTTCAAGGCATGAAAAAAAAAGTGTTCTCCAAGTTCTAAAAAAAAGAAACTGTTTTTACTTGCTTTCAAATATGAAAGCTGTAAAAATTTTAGAAATGTATGAAACACGCTTCTTTCCAATTTCTATTTTTTAAATTCTAGAATTTTTTTCCTGAAGGAAAAGGACTTGCAAGAGGAAAAAAAAAAGAATAAAATATTCTATAGCATATGGCATATGGCAGGCAAAAATCACAGTGTCACTAAGAGCATTATTTTTGTTGTTGTTTGATTTTGGTTTTTGTTTCTGATGTTTTAATTCTAGTAGCGACTGATTTGTACAGATTTACACCACAAACTATTTCTCACAGTGTGTACAGTAGCAAATATCTACTCAATTCTTACCATTTCAGTTGCTGACTTATTTTATATTATTTAGACTGGTTTTTTGGTAGTTTCCCCCAGACTTGCATAATATGGGTCAAAGATTTAAACAAAGTATATATAGACATCCCTCAGTATCCATGGGGTTTGGTTCCAGGATTCTCATAGATATAAAAATCTAGGGATGCTCAAGTTCCTTATATAAATAAAATCATGTAGTATTTGCATACAGCCTACATGCAACTTTCCATACACTTGAAATCAGGTCTATATCATCTCTTTCCTTATAATATCCAATACAATATGAATGCTCTGTAAATAGTTGCTATGCTGCATTTTTATATTGATTTTCATTGTTGTACTGTTATTTTTTTCAAACACATTTGGAATAAATATGACCTCCATGGATTCAGAATCCACGTAAATAAAGGGCTGACTATACTAATGTTTGGTGTCTCACCATTTTTGTGGCTTTCTTGATTCTTGGAAATCTGCTCTCAATTTATGGTCCCTCTGCCAACTTTTGGTGTTACCTTTGTATAACTTAGGCTGATAAACTTCCAACTTTCTACTAACCAATTTGCAGATGAACTGGGGAATGCATTCTGTTAGAAAGAAAAAAATAAGATGAAGATATACAGTGAAACAACTTAACAAATTTTAACTTACATCTTTTCCTGATCTCTCTCTGTTTTTGTTAGTTTTTCTTGTGGAAATGTTTTTGGAGTAAACACTGCTCTGAGTTCTGTCTTATTTCTGATGCTTTCTCATATCTTTATACCAGTGGTTCCCAGTCTTTTTGTAATCAGACGTCAGTTTTGTGGAAGACAATTTTTCCATGGACCGGTGTGGGGTGGGGGTTTAGTTTCTGCTTTATTCAAGTTTATGACATTTATTGTGCACTTTATTTCTGTTATTATTACATTGTGATGTATAATGAAAGCATAAAATAACTCACCATAAAAAAATAGAGACGTGGACGGAAGTGATAAATCAAATAATGGGTGGGCCATGCATGAAATAAAATAAGTGTTGAATTCTGACTTAAAGTCTACCACTAGATGCAATTTTACAATTGAAATATATCAACTCATCACTCGTTGATAAGGTTTTGAGATGAATCTGCAAGCATTTTATTTATTATGGTCTCTATGCAGTCAACCCTCTCTACTAATGTTAATCTGTATTTGCAGCCCCTGTTCAGCTGTAGCATCACTGCTTCAGCTCCACTGCAGATCATCAGGCATTTAATTTTCATAAGTCATACGCAACCTAGATCCCTTGCATGTGCAGTTCTCAGTAGGGTTCACACTCTTATGATAATTGAATGTCCCCGCTGATTTGGCAAAAGGTGTAGCTCAAGAGGAGCTATGAGCAATGAGCACAGCATGTGAGCAATGAGCATTGGCTATAAATGGAGATGAAGCTTTGCTTGCTCATCTACTTCTCACTTCCTATTGTGTGGCCTGGGTGTTGGGACCCCAGATTTATATAGTTGGTTTATTAACAATAAGTATGTTTCAAGTTTTGTCCATTTGAAAGAGAGTTGACTCGCTTCTTCATTCAACCACCTTACCATTACTGAAGTTAATCTTTGGCTTTTTTATTTGAGAAAAATAACCTTTTTCATCAAAAGGCATGGTTAACTTGAGCTTCTATCACTCACAGATAGGAGGATTACATGAGTTGATGTCTTTAGCATACTCAGAATAGTGCTTGGCACATAATGAGTGACCAGTATATGTTACCTCTCTTAATTATTTGTTCTAGGGTTCTCCAAACAAACATAACTAAGGTAGATAGATATGGATATGGATATGAATATGGATATAGATATAGTTAGAGATAGAGATAGAGATAGGTAGATATAGATAGATGAAAGAGAGATAGATACTTTATTCTGTAAATTGGGTCACTTGAATATGGAGGCCAAGAAGTCCTACAATATGCCCAGTCTGCAAGATGGAGAACCAGTAAAGCAGTAAAGCAATTCAGGCTGAGTTTGAAGACCTGAGAACCAGAGACACTGATGGTGCAACTTCCAGTCTGAGGCTATAGGTTGGCCAAATGGGGAGAGGGATCTGATTGGGTCCTGAGTCCAAAGGCCTGTGAATCAGGAATGCCCATGTCCAAGGGAAGGAAAAGATAAACGTGTCAGTTGAAAAGGAAAAAGAGAAGTTATTCTTTCTCTGACTTTATGTTTTATCGAGGCTCAGAAGGATGGATTGGATGATGTCTGCTCATATTAGTGAAGGTGTGCCTTCTTTACATAGTCTACTAATTAAAATGTTTATTCATTCTGAAAAAACTCACAGACACACCCAGAAATAATATTTTAGCAGGTATATGAGCATCCCATTACCCAGTCAAGATGATACATGAAATTAACCATTGTATTATTATTGCAATTGTGTCCAAGTTCATGAACTACTCTTGGTCTACAGAGTCGAATGTTTTTGTTAATCCTTCATGAATACCAAGTTAAAGGTTCATTCCAGAAACAGAACTACAAAGATAAGAAGAGAAAGAAACTGCCTGCCTGCAGTCAGGTTATAACCTGGATTCAAATATATACACATATACATAAACACATACACACACACAAAAGTTTATAATACACTACAACAAATGGTAAAATGGAGGTATATTAAAAGGGAAAACATCTGCCTAAGAGATTATGGAGAGGTTTTTCCTAAGAGTTAGCATTTGATCTGGAATGTAACATATAAAAAGAATTTGCATTGGTGGACAGAGACACTGCTAAATTCAATATCTTTTTGTTGTTTCTGTGCTATCCTGTCTAATGCCATGTACAGCTGAATATTCAAGATTTCCTTTTTATACTCTACGCAAATCATTCCTGCTGTGGGAATCATAATTAATTTTGTTAGAATTTTTTATATAATTTATAATACTTATTTCATATACCCAGAACATTTTGTTAGTGCTTCAGAAATCCCAAATCTACTCAATTTTTATGGGTTGGTGAATTGAACAGATGGCTAATATCACTCATTACACTATGAGAAGGTGACATCGTTTCTATATTCTGGGAATATTCTTAAAATCTATGATACCATTCTTTTTTCTCCAACCAAATGAATACTACTTTCTACTGTCTTAACTCCAAATATCCACACAAAAATTATATTTGTTAAATCAAAACATTCTAATTTACAAGATGATAAGCCATTGCAGCTTTTTTTAAAAAACTAGTCTCTTGTCATTTTGGCTCATCTGTAAGGGTTTTGTGTTTCTAGTTTTAAACAATGTTTCTTGGGGATGTGATTAGGTTTTTCAATTCTTCTCCCTCATATTCCAAAATACATTTCAAACAATCTCTAACTTACATTCAGCAAGTGCCCTCTGATTATATACCTTAGGATAGTGTTTCTCAAGTTATAATTGCTTAAGAATTACTGTCACTTTTTGGTCTCCAGTCCAAGGCATTTCAATACTTTTGTAGAATGCTATAAAATTAGTTACTAGAAAAATATCGTGCACTTACATGGTACAATGATGTCAAACTGCTATGAAGGTTTTTAAATGTTTACTCTAAATGCCAGTACTTAATTGGTCTGTGAAACACGCCCTGAGTGGCATTAGCCTTGCACCTGCCCACAGAAACTGGTCAAAAGGGGTGAGAAGAAAACCTTTGCTTCAGTGAAGGCCTCATAATCTGTGTTTCTGACATTGCTTTATCTGGAATCATGTCATCTGGTCTCACTGTAGCCAAAATTATCATCATTGAATTTGTTGCTATCCATCTGACAAAGATGATGTTAAATCAATTGAAATTCATCTTATAATTAGACTGACCTTTGAAGCTCATTTTGATCACCTGGATATTTGAGGAATATATGGGAAATATTCATATTTTTTGAAAATCAATATGTAGGGTATTCTGCCTTGACTCTCATGTTTAATAAATGCAGAGTGGTATTTTGCAGGGATATTTTATGATCACAGTATGAGAAACATTTCATTAAGTTATATTTGCATTAATTTAGTGGTTAATGGCATCTCAAATCAGGAGAGCTGGATGAGTTGAGACCTCAGAGGTCTTTCTGCCCCCCCCACCCCCCATTAGCAACGACATCTTCATTTCCTTGCTATAAAAATTCACTATGGGGGGGGAGGGGGATGGGATTAACAGTAGCAAATATCTGTCTGGGGCTGGGAAAACACCTCTTATCAACAGGGTGCCTGAATGAAACGTAATTGTACACCTAACCCTTAACAGTACCCCACAAAACCATAATAAAAAATACTGATTAATTATTTAAAAAAAAATTCACTACAGGAAAGCATGTTCTCATTAAAATAAATATATCTTCCCATTGGCTTCCTAGTTGGAATGCTGGGACCTATGAAAATAATCAATTTGGAAGAATTTCCTTAGTTCTTGTTACCACGGCATATTGTTAAATGAAACAAATTTATTTTCTCTGTAATGTACTCCCTCAAGCCAAGTTAGGTAGGCATTTCTGACCAAGGCTGCCTCAAAACACCGGTGAAAAATATCTTTATAGTTAAAATTCAAGGTCCACCCAAGGCTTTTAAGTTCTGACCAATTCACCTGGGCACAACCCAAAGAACATTTTTTTGTTTTCTCAAGTACTGTTTAGATAGGGATTGCTTTTGTCACATTTGAGTGCACTGATTTGATTTTATCAAAGTGAAATTCACTTCTACTTCTTTAAGTCCAAAACAGAGTATATTTATTTCAAATACTTCTCCGATTTTTCAGACCCAAACAAAAAAGAAATGTCTGTTTTTCTTGATTTCACTTTTTGAAGGACTTGTTATGTGCGAATCTTGAATATTATCAGAATTGGTAACTGGGTGTTTAATTTAAAGACCTGGAGTGGGGGCGTTTTCCTTGCTCCGTCTTCTAGTATTATTGGTCTGACTCTAGCAGTTTATCTGCTTGTAATTTGATACTTTGATACGCTTTCCACTATCAATAAGTTTAATTGAATTTCTTGGAGTGTCTCTTTCTTTCAACCAATATTTATCAAGCAACTAACATATAATAGACATTGGAGCAGTGAACAAGACAAAATATAGCAACAACAACAAAGAAGCAGATAATAATCTCACACTCCACCCCTGGCTTATGGGGCTTACATTCTAGGAAGGATAAACAGAAAACCAACAAAATGGTATAACTTAAAATGAAAAATAATACAAGAAAGGAGATTGGGCATTCTGGGTGTGAGGGAGTGTGTGAACCATACATTTGAACAACTTTTGAGATGCCCTTAACCCCTTCCCTTCTTAGTAATGTCATGTCTTCAGTTTGCCATTTCACTCTCAACTTTGGATCAAACTCCACATTTCAGGACATGGGATCTGGTTTCCTGAACAACAACAAAAGAGTGTGCACAATCCCACAATGCTGGTACGGTGAGCAAATCTGGGGTTCTACCTTGTCCAGTGGGATGGTAGAGAGCTGGACATATAAATCCCCTCTTCATGTTCATTCTTGTGAATTAATCTGATATACACTGTCACCCTTAGAGCATCCAGACAAGTTTCACATGCCAAGTGAACCCTCAGAGCATCCAGACAAGTCTCACATGCCAAGTAAACCCTTAGAAAAGCAACCTGCTTTGTCACCTCTAGGCTCGTTGAGAAGCCATACTTGCAAGGGGGGTCCCCAAAATAATGATATTTATAAAATATTGTATGTTTATTCGTACATGTTTAAACTTCATTCACCTTCAAAGTACTCACCGTTTGATGCAGTACACCTATTAGGATGCTTTTTCCACTACTCAAAACAGTTTTTGAACGTGTCAATTGGGATGCCCTTTAATGCTTCTGCCATGTTTTGTTTCATCTCTTCCACATTGTTAAAACGTTTCCCTTGAAGACTTTTTTTTAATTCAGGAAAATAGAAAAGTCTCTTGGGGCAAGATAGGGCAAATAGGGAAGGTGGGGAATGGGAGTCATCCCGTTTTTGGTCAAAAACAGCTGAATACTCAGCATACTGTGGGTAGATACATTGTCACGGTGGAAGAACCAGTCATTTGTTTGCCATAATCCAGGATGTTTCTTCGGTAAACCATGACACGGTCTTCTGAAAACTTCCAGATAAAAACTTGGGTTGACCATTTGATCCTCCAAAAGATAATTCTGTTTTTGAGGGGTTGCCCCCACTTGTACTAGAAAACAATCAAGATCTCTTTATTAACCCTATGCATGTCTCTACCTCACCACTTCTCTCTTTCGCTTTCAAACAAATCTCCCCAAAATATATTATCAATTTTTTTCCCTTTTTGCGGGGGGCCAGCCCCTGCAAGTTTTGGGGAGTCCCTTGGAAGATGTGGTGGCGTCGGCGAATCTGTAGGGATAGATATTAAAAGAAAGATGGAAGGATAGATATAAAGAGGAAGAAAGAGAAAGAAAGTGGACAACTGTTCAGTGAAATGAGCAGAAGCCGTTTATTGAAAGTTACAGCAGGTATTTATCCCCAAATTTTAGACAGGCAGTCTCACAAGTCTTTCACGTGAACACAAAGCCAGGTGCGGGGGGGCATCCCCCACCCACCAGATGCTTAGGTGTGAGGAGGAACAAACCCCAAGATTGTCTCATTGTTCCCTTTGCTAGTTAATGTTCTTCAAAAGCAGTGTAACAATCCTTACTAGTCTAATGATGTTCTGATAATCAATAACTTCTAAAGCTCACTCAATATCCATGACGACTAAATTAAACTCTACCACTTATACAATGCTACGGAAGCTCTTAATTATAGCTTAAGCCAATTTCCTAAAGAATGTGGCCCAGTCCAAAGATCACACTGGGTCCTACAGGATGTGGCCCAGTCCAAGGTCCATGGTGGGCCACCTTTTGGAACAATAGACTATAATCTCTTAACAAAATGGCTATTCCAAAGTCTTATATGTCTGTCCTAATTTCTATGAAAGTTTTCCAATTTTTAATTCTAATATATAAAGTTGATTAGCAGCAGCAAAGCTTCTAAAACCTAAATGTAAATTGTAAGTGTACTAAGGCAAAAACTTCGATAGTAGAAAGTGGAGACGATGAAAATTCTTAAAGTAAACTATATTCTTATTAAACCTAAAAATATTATGATTGATTATGTATGAACTAACATGATTCGTAGCATGACCTATTCTACAATACCTTCTATGAATAAAATAAATTCAATTTCTATAATAGGTAGAAAAGAGACCTTACACTAACTATAGCTAAAGCCGGCCCAAAAGAATGCAGCCCAGTCCAAAGTACATGCTGGGCTCTCAGGAATGTGACCCAGCCCAAACTCTGTGCTGGGCCACTCTTGAAAATCATCTTCACCATTGAAAAGCTGCAAACAGCTCTCCCTAAGTATATACTAATTCTATAAATATTCTTTTAAATCTTATAAAGAAGCTTGTACCGTATAAAAGGCTCCCAAATGTGACCTGAATTTGAATTATATCTAATACCTAAGCCGAAACCGCAGTTTATGGGAAACAGGAACAATGGGTTTCTAGAGTGAGCCATGCCTGTCACAGTCACAGAGCCTTCGGCTTAGGACAGCAGAGTTCCTTTAGGTTATTTGTGCTGCATGGCAAAAGGGGGAGGAAAATGGGGTCTACGGCTCCCGAACACGTCCTAGCGGTCTCGAGGTCCACGGCCCTCCCTGATCCCTAACGCTCAGTGGGCCTCCGTGGCCAGCTCCCAACACCTTCTCTCTCTACTCTAATCATAGCTTTATTCCCACCATTCCATGGAGATCACCCTTGTAAAAGTCACTATAGAGGAGGAATATTGATGATGCAAGAGAGAGAAGAGGAAATGGTTTGAATTCATAGACTCTCCTTTTCTGAAAGTCTTTGGAAATAAGATAAATCTTCAGCATCATGTGTTAGCTTGATAGTGAGTCTGTGAATACAAATGGTGGCATGTGTGGACACTCCACTTCTTTTTATAAATTAACCAAGACACAAATGAAGAAAAAGTATTTAAGTAATCATTTAGTTCATACACCATTTGTAGACCCAACTTCAAGAACCATTGAGGTCCAATAATCCATTAGTTATACTTGTAAAAAGAAGGCATGCATTTCTGATGCCTTAAATCAGTAAGGCATGAAAATGTCATTTTCTGGATTCCTAGTCAAATAAATATATAAAAGAAGAAGTATAATAATAAATCGGTAATAATAGTAATAATAATAGCTTGCACTCACTGCTTATGATGTGTCATATATACATATATTCATATGTATACATATATACATTAATCATTCATCATAATGATAAAACTTTTGAGAATTATCACCAATATGCACAGGAGGACATGAAAGCATAAAGATATTACATAGCCAGTAAGAGACATTATTTATACATTTTTGACATATTTTCATTCTTAAGTTTCCAGTTAGATTTAACAGTTCTGAAGTCCATAAAAGGATTTTATAATATTTTGCACTAAGTAATACTAAGTGGAATGGAGCACTGCCATCTCTTGCTAATTGAGAACAGTGCAAGAGAATAAATTTAATCCATTTTCAAAGAAATGTTGCATGTTAAAATCTAGTTCTTGTGCTCACATTTAGGTTCTCTAATATTTTTATTACAACTTTTATAACTTGGTCTAACTGTAGCCTAATTGTTTTAATCACTGCAGCTTCAAGTTATATGAACTACTAGGCCATAATTAAGCAATATGGCATGACAAGCCGTGCCTTTCAGGAAGATTGTAGGATATTATAATTTCATAATAAACTGCAATGATGTTCTATCTTAATTATACACATTAATAGGTTCTGTACACATTTAATTATCTGCTACATTGATATTCCCATAACTTTTAAACAGATCTGCTAGAATACAACCAGTGTTCAAACATAAATTCACTAATGGGGCATAACAAACAACTTATCACTATACTTTAGGATGGAAACCACCCATTTATGTCTGCAATTTGTCACACTCATGCAGGTATAAAATTAAGCAATTAAATCTTGTAGATACATAAAACATATATTTATATAGATTTAAGATATAAATTATACTTCAGAAATCTGAGAGATATAGAAGTAAGATTATGAGCAAAATAATCATATGTAAATAACAAAATGTGCTTTATTTGCATTTTTGGAGAATTCACTACATAAATGGATAGTAAAGTCTGGATTTCAAGTTTTCCTTAAATAGTGGGAAAAAATTTACCCCAAAAGTTGTAACTACGGTGTTTTAAAAATAATTTTTCTGTTGAGTTTCTTTTTCATTGGTCTCAATTTTCCCTAGAGATAAGACTCCTCCAACATATCTCTAGGAACTTATATCAAATTATCAGATCTTTGTATTGGAGAAGTATTGAAAGATAAATCTTAGTCTCCCTAAATAATTTTTTTCAAAGGTTTTTGTTTCCTTCTCCTATTCTAAATATTTATCAATGCCATTAATTTTTCCTTCATAATAATTTTTATATATTCAATATGGTTTTTTCCCTTTCCATTTTTACTACATATTAGAAGTTTAAATATATATACTTTTAAGTCTTTTTAAGGTAATTGTTTACAATAATGTCCTTTGCAGAAGTTCTTTTCTCACAACCTCCAGAACAATCTGTTGCACTGATAATTATTTGATGTGACCCAAATTTGTGTTGTATGTCTTTCCACCCATCTCCTTCCTTCTCTCTTTTCCCCCTCTTCTCTCCTTTAAGCTTATGCCAGTTTGCACGACCACCAGCAATATATGATAGTTGCTGATTCACCACAAAATTGCCAATAAAAAGTGCTGTCATTTATTTAAATATTCATCAATTAGTTAGGAGAGATATGATACCTCAGTGTTGTAATGTGAATTTCTTTAATTACGAATGAGATTTAAAATAATTTTCTATACTTAAGGGTCTTTGTGTATTTATGTCTATTTCTTGACTTTTTATTCTGTTCTAAATTATGTCTATTCATAAGAGGGTATGCAATATTTAATAACAGAATTTCTAGTGTATCTTAATATCTGAGAGGACTAAATCTCTTCATAGGTTTCTATATTTTCATTATTTATTTTCTTTTCTTACATGTTAACTTTCACTTATATAAATTTATCTGCACAGAAAATACCTTGTTGCTGTTATTTGAATCATGCAAAATTTATAAATTAATTTAAGCAGTTCTGAAAACTTTATAATACTTGTAATACTACCTAAAACCAAAAAGTCTTTGCATTTGTGCAATTATAATTGTGTATATTTCATAAGTTTAAAATTCGTTCTCACATACGTTCATATACTTTTTGTACATTTTTGTTTATTGTATTTCTTTTTTTTTAACTTTAATCAATATTTTTTATTATGATTTTGTGAGGTACAGTTAAGGGTTAAGTGTACAATTACGTTTCATTCAGGCACCCTGTTGATAAGAGGTGTTTCCCTATCCCTAGACAGATATTTGCGACTGTTAATCCCATCCCTCTCCCCCCCCATGGTTTCCCAGTACCATCAGTCATTTTCTTATAGTATTACATTGGATGTTCAAGGTCCATTATATGTGTGAGAACATGTGATACTCGGATCTTTATTTCTGTGAGAGGTCACTCAGTATTATAGACTCTAGTTCCATACAGGTTGCTGCGAAATTCATGATTTTGTTCTTTTTTATGGCTGCGTAGTATTCCATCGTGTATATGTACCACATTTTTTTAATCCAGTCCTCTTTTGATGGGCAGCATGGTTGGTTCCAGGTTCTTGTATTGTGAACAACGCTGCGATAAACATACGTGTGCAGGTATCTTTTTTATAGAGTGATTTGAGGTCTTCAGGGTATATTCCCAGTAGGGGGATTGCAGGGTCATATGGAAGGTGGATTTTTAGAGCTTTTAGGAATCGCCACACTGCTTTCCACAGAGGTTGCACTAGTTTACACTCCCACCAACAGTGTAGAAGTGTTCCCTTTTCACCACACCCTCTCCAGCAGCTGTTATTTTTTGAGTTGTTGATAATTGCCATTCTGACTGGAGTTAGGTAGTATCTCAGTGTGGTTTTGATTTGCATCTTTCTGATGATTAGTGAGGTTGAGCATTTCTTCATGTGTTTATTGGCTGCTCGGATGTTTTCTTTTGTGAAGTGTCTGTTCCTAAATATTGTATATTTGGTTTGTTATTATAATTGGGGTTCTCTCTACCATTGTACCCTGTGAGTGGTTATTATTTGTATATGTGAAAGATATTGATTTCTGTGTGTTAAATTTATATCCTATTCTACTGTATTCTTATATTGCTTAAGTCTTATCATTGATTCATTTTTTCAGACTTATTGTCATATTATTTGCAAATAAAGATAGTTTTACTTTTCCAATTATTATTCTAATAGACTTCTCTAACTGCATTGTTTAATACTTTTGGTATAATATTAAATAGTAGTAGAGATTGTTCCTAATCTTAGTAAAAATGGAAGATATTGTCTTCAGGTCTAAGAGATACTTTTGTGTATCTATTTTTTTTTGCTTTTTCTCCATAGTTAACTAGTGGTTTTATGTTAATTTAAGAAAACAGAACTTTTATTTACTCATTTATTGCATCTTTTCTCTTTTCTCTACCTCATTAATTTCTGCTTTCATTTTCACTACTCACTTTTCTTATATTTTCTTTTGATTTATTTTGTTGTTTCTTTCATTTGGAAATTACTTTATGTATTTTCATCATTTAATTTTAATAATACAAGCATTTGGGGCTACTATTTTTCATCTGATTACTGCTTTAACTGTATCCAAAAGATGTAGATAAATGTATCTTTATTGCCATTATGTTTAAGAATATAATTTTTAATATTAACTTTAGTTTTGAATTTAAATTTTAAAGTTTTACATTTTTGTGTTTCTCTTTTCAATCAAGTTTTTTTAAAAAAAAATAAAAAACTCCCTGTTGGAAGTATTTGTTTAAATCTTGTTAATAATTTCTAGCTTATTGCATTGCAATCAGAAATGTTGCTTAAAACATTTCTAACGTTTGGAATTTACTCATATTTCACTGTGACCTAATAAACTATCAATTTTGTGAATATTCCATAAACGTTTGAGAAGAAGGTGCATTTTCCATAACCAATTTATAAAGTTCAATATATGTCTCTATACTTTGCATTACTGATAGTGTTTAACTCTTCTATCACATTTCTTACTTTCTATGCATTTGAACAATCTTATATTTAAAGTAGTATGTTAACGACTCCTTTTATTATCATGCTTCTGCCAATGTCTTCTTGAATCTGTTTACATTTTTTCTTATAAAGTAGGTATTTTGTTTTTAGTATAAGAATATTTATGTGTTATAATTTTTATTGTGAATTGTGCATTTTAGCGTTAAAAGTGGATCTCTATCTAACGGTATTGGTCATAAACATAATAGGCAAAATTCTTAGAAGGCTGCTAAGATTCTAGCTCCCTGCTATACTTACTCTGTATAATACTCTTCCAATTCATGTGGACAGAATATTTGAATACTATGGAATATCACCCACAAGATTAGATTATGTTGTATGAGAACTAAGATTTGAAGATATAGTTAAGGTCCCTAATCAGTTGTGTTTGTGTTAAGCAAAAGGAAGAATGCCCTGATTGAGCCTGACCTAATCAGTTAAGCCTTTAAAAAGATACAGAAAGAAGACATCATGTTTTAGAGAGAATCAGTCCGCTTATTTGCCCACTCCTAATGTGCAGACACTGTGGTCATTGTTACAGTTCCTTTTGGAGAAGGCAGGGAGAAAGATGAGAAGGAAAAATTGGAGGCAAGTGTAGGCAAGGTCCATCCTCAAAGAGACAAACCTTCTCTTCATTCAAAGGGCTTGAGGCTGTGATTGCCTGGAGGCTGGGAATTGTGACTCAAGGCAAACTACTTTTTACTAGGATTAAAGCTTTCCCATTTAGACAAATCAAATAAGACTTTAATAGACTGTGCTTGTATTTCAGTTCTAGGGAGCCAAGATCAATGAATTAATGTCAGAGATCTCTGAAGATCAATCCATCAGCTATGCAGCATGTTACATTTACCATGATGGCAGCTGACCCCCAGCACCCTTAGGAGTCCATCACCCCCATTGCCATCAAGGCACCTGGTTCATAGCCAGCATTCCTAACCATCAATTCTAGCTTACAGAGAATATCCACACCAAGCTCTTCAAAGATTCTGAGTATCTTCTCCCTCAAATTTGTTTGTTCACAGCCTTGGTGTAGGGAATATTCTCTGAAACTTTCGAGGCACATACTGTGAGTTAAATTGTCAGGTTTATGGGATAAATTCACTCTTCTACTTCAGTCTCTCTAAGCCATTTGATACATTTCTCCACACCAAAAAACTCGAGCATCTTAACCTCATATAGAGTGGATAATCTTGGATTTAGCTTTTAATGAACCAAGCAGGCAAGAAAACTATTAGAGCTACTTTCAGACACACAAGATTTCAAATTAAATCTATAATCTCTGAAGGAGAATATCCATATCAACAAATGTAACTAAATCCTGCATTAATCTTCCTTGTAACCTGATTTCACATCCATGAGAATCTATTTCCCACCCACTCCTCAGATTTCCGATGACACAAGTTGGCAAAATTTTAAGCATTTTGGTATGAATTACCTTCACGTAGGTCACATTGTTAACCTTTAAAAATCTTTCAAAGTCTGAAAAACGTACCACTGGAATAAAGTTCTTGAGCTAGAAAACACATTAGCTAATGCTAAGGTGTATTTGGCATTTAAAAAAAATCACATTTGAAAACATATTCTGCTGTTTTAAGTTGTATAGAAATTTATAAAAATTTAGCAAAGAACATTCTCTGCCTTTCATACCATCCAACATGAAAGCTTTTTATTAAAGGAAATCATGTATTGTTTCAACTGTTATCAATGGTTCATACATCTGCTGCATATCCAGTATTCTGAATTAGTTTATTTAATGCAAGAACCATGATCTACCAACTCTGAAATGTTAATTAACTTTTTATGGAATATATTCAATCAACCATTTAGCAAATCTGCTATGCTGGTCAAATAGGTTTATGCATGTGTATATTTCACTTGCATTACACATGATTTAATTTATGTGAAGATTAAAAGGTGTTACTGAAAAACTAACAAATAGACTAAAATAAAACATCGGATAAGAAAAATTATTGATCCCAAAGTACTATTCAGAACTGTACTTGAAAAAAATAAATCAGAATATTTACATGAATTTCAAAAATGTTCTATTCCATGACTGGTCAGTTATCAATATCTTTCTAGCATAAGAAGAAAAAAAAGATTCTAAAGAACAGTCTATCAAAATATTCATTTTCAGTTATTTTAATAACCGTTACACATTTTTCCAAATAAGTCTTTTAAAAAAATAGCTACAGATCAAGTAGCAAGTCTTTTTGCCATCTTTTTATTTCCATGAAAGTTTTTTTTTTCTTTTTAGGCTCCTTTTCTCTTTTGCTGTGCTCACTTTCACTTACTCTTTCTTCTGTTTGCTTTTTTTTATTTCTGTTTTCACTTAATACCCATTAGGCATAGTTTTACATCTCAAAGCATTGTTCTTCAACTCTAGGTGGAAATGTACACTCCTTTCTTTGTTCTCCAATGTAGTACATATTTGTCTGAGATGGGCTGTACAGTGATTTATCTACCTTACTTCTTTACATGTCTGTTACCTTCTACTACCCTGGAAACACTTCAGGAGCAGAGACCATATTTTGCTTTAAATCTCCAATGTCACACAGAGTATCGTTATAAGCAAGCAGTTCCGTTTATTTGGCTGAAGGATGGATAAGGGGATGAGGGTGTAATACAATCGAAGAACCTTAGGAATTAGAAACTGTTTTTCTCAGTGCAGGAGCAGTGTCTTCAAAGATATTTTTAAGAATTTGTGAAGCACAAGTAAAGTAACCTTTGTTATACAGAGCCACTAATTGTTATTAGGAGTAATCTGCAGGAGAATAGTGGCTCTGTATAATTCTTGTCCTTTGTTCCCTGGTACTGTACTTGTTCCTACACTCTGTGAGTTTGAGAAAGAAAAATAGTCATCAGCATGGCTAGGTAGCCCATGTTTGTAGAGATATTTCAAATACTATCAATTGCAGCTGTTCTCTATCTTCCCTAAGATTAATACATTTTTACTATGAATTGCAGAATAAGTCATATAAAAGATTAAGAATCACTGCTTTGTGATTTTAAAAGATTCATAAGTTAAAATACAAAAAAATTACATGAGACCAATTTAAAAACACATTGCCCATGTTCATTGTCTGGCTACTGTTCTAGGGACTGCTGGATTTTTACCTCAAAGTAGGGAAGTATTGATGTTTACACACATTGTACTATCTGGTCTCTCCAAGCCTTAGGTATGTACATGGTAACATATGATTTATGGTTTCTTCCAGTGACTCTCTAGCATAGACATAATTACAAAGGCTCGGGCCGTCTTTTTTCTTTCTTTCTTTCTTTCTTTTTTTTTTTGTTTTTTTTTTTTGTTTGTTTTTTTGAGTTGGAGTCTCACTCTGTCGCCCAGACTGGAGTGCAGTGGCCGCTTCCAGCCACCGCAGCCTCAACCTGCTGGGCTCCGGCGATCCTTCCGCCTCAGCCTTCCGAGTAGCTGGAATTACAGGCGTGCACTACCACACCCGGCACATTTTGATTAATTGTAGAGATGAGGTCTCCCAAGTTGCCCAGGCAGGTCCCGAACCCGGCAATCCACTTACCTCAGCCTCCCAAAGGCGCGGGATTACAGGCTGAGCCACTGACCCCGGCTTGTTTCTTTCTTAATGCATGGCTAAGTTGAGAAATACTATAAGGACTTCTTTTTTCCATTCACTCATCAATATCACAAGTGCAATTTTGGTCCCAGAGTCGGATATTGCATGTACTAAACAGTTTTTCTTAGGTTTATTCTTTTAATTTAATGTGTATTGTTGTTTTTCTGTTGGTGATTCTTATGTATCACTTGCAAGATTGAGAAATGCTATTTGTTTGTATACCTTAGGACTGAATCAAGTCAAACCCAAATTTGCCACCCATTTTTGTTTACTTAGAAGCAGACCTAAAACTAACATTGACTTGTCAAGGGGAAGAATACCTCCAAGAATATTCTCAGGTTTCATTATGCAAAGGAGGTATTAAATTCTGATCTTAAATAGGAGATACACAAACACATACACACACACACACACATTATGAATATAGACATATGCACATATGTAGACATATATGCAACACAAGCATATATATGATTTATGTGATTGACAATTTCATTATTTCATTCTCTTTCCAAGAAATAGGATACAGTATTTCAAATATTTTGAATGAGGCACACAGGAGAAAACCTTTCTTAAAAAATATTGTATAAAATTAAATATATGACTCCTGACCCAATCACCCTCAGTACTTTGACTTTGTATATCTTATTATGTACTACTTGATTTTGGAACCATCTCAGTCTTAAAAAACATGTGAATAAATGATTTAATACAGGCTCCAATATCATTGTTTCAAACTGCTTCGGTATATAAATGTCTCTAATATAAGGTCTTTTTGGCAAAAACCCTCTAGACAGAGGTTAAGGTAGATCTATTTTAAGGAAAATCTAGTCTGCAGAGAATAAATTGCATTGAAGTTACTGTGCATTTTTAATTAAAAATAATTTTCAAATTTTTATGTTATCTCTAGGGTGCCATAAAACTGGGGTTTGTAATCACCAAGACAGACAGTTTACCATATGGTTTCACGTAGTATTATGGCTTTGCAAGTAACTGTTTTGTCTTCAAGTACACGTTTGCCAGATATGCCGAAAGGACACTATGTGCTTTTTCATGTTTAAATAAGGAAAAAAATAGATGTGAATTCAACATTTTTACATATATATATATATTTTTTTTTTTTTTTTTTTTCTTATAATCTCTGATCCTCATTAATGGAATGCCCTAGAGGGCACTTAAGTGCAACTAACCATCAGTGGTAAATGCATTATGACTTTATTTTCTTTCCAGAAAATAGAGTATCGGTCCATTTCCATTCTTATAAATTATAAACTTCTACTGTCTGTTGCTGAGGTTTTAGCTGCACAGAGGCAGAGTTCTCGGCTGACCAGGCATTAATAATGGCTCTGCCTGTCTACCCCTCAGCTGAGACATTAAACTGAGGTCTCATCCACTTGCCTCTAGTGGTGGCTCAGGTGAAGTGAAAGATCTCATCATGCTTTTCTGAAAGTGGATGCAGTAACCTCAGAACCTTGACCTTCATTTTCAGAACATGCAATATACAAGGCTGGGTTAAGTTATCACTTCATAGCTGAAGCTGCTCACTTGATTTTAACGGGTTGTGAAATCCTCAAAATTAAAGCAATGATTTCAAAATTTTACTTTTTTGGCATTATACGACAATGGAATCTCATTTCCTTTTATGTTCTGATGCTGCAAAGGGAAAAGGCATCTGTAATGTGATGAGAAATAACTTTTATATTATAGCTAAATTTTAATTGTTCACAAAAAATATATACCTTTGAAGAATCTATTACCCGGTAACATAGGACATTTTGAAAATCTTAGTAGCATCCATTAGTCAGAGACCAGGTTTGGAAATTTACCCACCATATGTCAAATTAATTTTTATTATTTTCATACTACTTGAAGCAAGCAAATATTCTCATTTAAATTTTACACTAGCGTATAACATTGCCCAGCATAGGTGCAACTGGAAAAAATAAGTTGCATTTAAAAATTACAGTGATCATATGATATTTGAGACCTCACTTATGTGAGCATAATCTCTCTTGTATGTGACACCTAAACAAATCAGCTTCATAAAAGCAGATGGTAGAATGGTGGTTACTAAGGATGACGGGTGAGAGCAGGAGAAAAGAGGTGGAGTGAGAAAGTGTTTGTCAAAGGATACAAAATTTTAGTAAGACAGGAGAAATAAGTTCAGGAAATCTTCTGTACAATATGATGACTATAGTTAATAGCAATGGATTGTAAACTTGAAAATTGCTAAGAAAATAATTTGTGTTATCACCACAAAACATTAAGTATCTGAAGGAATAGACATGCTAATTAGCTTGTTTTAGCCATTCCACAATGCATACATATATCAAAGCATCATTTGCACACTGTAAATATATACATCTTTACTTGTCAATCTGAAAATATATGCATATTTTTAATTGGGGTAAAAGCAATTACCAAAATAACTCAAAGCATACTCAATGATGGGATTCAATGACGAAAACATAAATTTGTTTTAGTTTTTTCAATTCGACTACTGGAAGTAAGAAACAAAATGCTGTCACATGGTTGTATGACATGAAGCAGAATAATGAAAGCGATTTCGAACTATGTCTAGTTTGCAAGTTGATAGTTTTAGATAAATTCCTTGAAAGCAGGTTCTTTCCACTTCATTCTATTCTCCCAGGTACCTAACAAAGTACTTGCCACATATTGGGTACAAAAGGAACATTAAATGTACTCAGGAATGAATAAAAGAAAAACATATCTTTTTTTTAAAAGTACAAGCTTATGTTTTTAAAGAGGTTCTTTCAAATAAAACTCTGAAGATTCGGAATCATGAAATCAAAGAAGACGGATTTCTCCAAATACTCATAATCTCGGTAAAGACTTACCATTAAATTCTTTGAGGTATCTCAGAGAAAGCCCTGGGGCTACCACAACAATTGTAGACCACCTCCTTTGGGCATGTATAATAGGAGTAAGATGGCTTTTAAGTTATCCATATCAAATAAGTACACTTTGCCTTGCTATCTAGTACAGCAAGAAATATAAAACATTGTCTTCAACTTTCTAGAACAACACATTTCAGAAACCACTGAAGGAAAGGTTATGTTTTAATTGCTTTCTTGTTAACACTACTCCCCCACCATAACTTTGCAAAGAAGCCAGCCAACCTAAATTTATGATTTATGTAGATTTCTAGACCATATCATAAAACTCTGTCATACAACTACCATGGAAGATATAGATCCCACTGAGGCTTCAGATATGCAGATTGGTCAGAATCATATAAAGTCAACAAATTCAGGAGACAGGAGCAGAGATTTTAAAACTATCATCTCTGATTTTCAACTTAGATGTGTCTAATACTTGATTTGGAATCTGTGAATTGGGTTAAATTCTTTCAGCTTCTGTTTTAAGACTGCATATCCATATGTCCAAAAGCATGTTTTCTGTTTTCCAAAATCCTAACCAATGTAACCATAAGGTGAAAGAAAGAAATAATTACCAAGTATTTGGTATAATTTTCTAATGGGGAAGGAGGAAGTAAATAATGAGAGGACTACTCTGTACAAGTTGGGTTTAGCTTCTACCACTGAAGTGATAACATTGACAGTCAGATAGCTGTTTCCAGTATATCATCTCTCTTCATAAAACTCTCTGTGTAGTGATCAAGACAAGAAGCTGACTAAAACCTATATGAGGAATAAAGCTGGAAGAAGAGACAAAAACTTTCTGTACAAACACATTGGAAGTACTCTTCTTATGGTAAAATAACTTTTACCAAATATTACCAAAAAGATTACCAAAAATATTTCATACTGAGTCACATGTTTCCAATATATAATCATCTATCTGGAAATAAATTACGAATTTTGAAAACTGCATGAATATTTTCAAACCACAGGTTAAAATACATGTTAACAGTATCTTAAGAGACTGAACAACAAATAATTTCTAAAAATGCCTAATTCAGGATAGTTCATAAAATGCCAATATCAACTAGTAACCTCAATCACTGGACAAAAAGAAAAAGTCTCAATCACATTTATTTATAAAAGTTTTAAAGTAAAATCAATCAATCAATTGGTATTACATCAGCAAATGTATCAACAAATTGATGAAATTTCTGGTTTTAAAAGATTTGGGGAAATATTTTGAAAACATAGCTTTACCCATGCCTTACACAAATAGAAAATATGTGACTATATACATCTAAACTAATGGTCAAAATCACTGTAAACTTGTACACAAATGGTGATATCAAGTTAATTAATAAAGAAATAAGAATAAAGGTACCATTCCCAGGACAACCTTATTATAAGAGATGGCATAAGATACTAGGCATTTTTGTACTCTCTTTGAACATATGATCATAAGAAAAGTAACAATAAGGGTTAATGTGAGAACAAATCCATTCTGCTCCCCAAGGATGAAGAAATGAGGTGCTAAGAAACATTGTATTAAATTCAATCCAAGCTGGCTTTCTTTCTATTCTTCTTTATTTTCTCACCTTCTCTATTACCTTATAATTCCCCAAGTCCCGCACACCAATGGTAGCCAGTCAAAAACAAGGTTTCAGGTCTATATCCTGAAGTGTAATAAAGTAGGAAAAGAATTGCATGTGGGAGTCAAAATCTAAGTTTTAGTCTTTATTTCACCACCACCAAGCTGTGATACCTTGGGAGATCATTTCTCTGAGATTCTTTCTCTCTTCTAAAATGGCAGTAATTATACCTGCTCCACGTTTTTGTGAACATCAAATGAGATAGTATGTATGAAAATGTTTTGTGGACTGTGCTGCTGTAAGTTATTTTTTGGTGAAGAGGTTAATTTAATAACCAGCCAGTATTCAAGATAATTACAAATCCAAAAGCCATGAAAGCCTTGTACTTTTTTTTTTTTACTTCCTTGATCTTATTATCAACCTAAAAATGTTATGAACTAAAGTGATAGTCACAAGAGAGCTAGACACAGAGACAAAGGTTTGAATCCATCATGGGGAGGCCCAAGTTTGAACCCAGAAAGAGGGAAGGGAGGCAGAAGGATTCGTGAACACTGAATCGACAATCTTGGCCTACAGGGTAGCATCTCTGAAAAAGATCAAAATGTCATTTTTTTCATTTTTGTAACTGAATTTTTGACATATCAGATATGTATCTATTTAATCATGCCTTTTAAAGATAAATTTGAATGATTCAAGTAGATTAGCTACTGTCTTACTCTATTGGCATCTATTATGATAAATAAAAGAGTATGTTAGCCGGGCTCAGTGGCTCAGCCTGTAATCCCGTGCTTTGGGAGGCCGAGGTGAGTGGATTGCCTGAGCCCATGGGTTCGAGATCTGCCTGGGCAACTTGGTGAGACCTCATCTCTACAATAAATAAAAAAATTAGCCGGGCGTGGTAGCGCGTGCCTGTAGTTCCAGCTACTTGGAAGGCTGAGGCGGAAGGATCGCAGGAGGCCAGCAGGTCAAGGTTGCAGTGGACGGGAGTGGCCACTGCACTCCAGTCTGGGTGACAGAGTAAGACTCCAACTCAAAAAAAAAAAAGTATGTTAAAAAAAATGCAGAATGTCTTTTTCATGACTACTTGCCAGCTTTCTCAATGAAATTCTTTGCTTAAAAGAGCTGTGTGTCACCTAAACATATGTATGTTAAACCATAAGAAAACAGAAAACTGTAAGACCAACTCATACCCAGACTTACCTAGCAATCTATTAAACATTCATCTAAAATTGTGACACTGGACGCTGTGGTGCATGCCTGTAATCCCAGCACTCTGGGAAGCAGAGGTGAGAGGATTACCTGAGCCCGGGGGCTCAAAACTAGCCTGGGCAACCTGGCAAGACCTTGTCTGTATAGTAAATAAAACAATTAGCTGGGTGTGGTAGGACACATCTGTAGTTCCAGCTACTTGGAAGGCTGAGACTGAAGGAGCGCCTGAGCCCAGCAGGTCGAGGCTGTGGTGACCATGAGCGTGCCACTGCACTCCAGCCTTGGAGACACAGTGAGACTCCAACTCAAAAAAATATTGTGAATAAGGAAAACTAGAAAAAGTTCTAACTTTAGAAAAGACTTAAATGTGAATATTAATTTTACTCTTATTAATGAGTAGTGTTCTATGGCCGCTGCTCTATTAGAAGTGAAAGACCTAATGCCTATAGCATAGATGGAGACAGAAGGCAAAATGAGGAAAGTATATGGTAGTTAAACAAAACACAGGGGAATTAGAGCTGTGATTTCATATTTTATTTTCAAAAAGAGAAGACCGAATATCCTTTCAAGTTTCTTTCCCCTAGGGCCTCCGAAATAGAACACTGTATTGAAATCAGCAGGTCATGCACAAGAAGATGGTTTAACTGCTAATTAACACTAGATGATATACTGAGAATTACATGCTAATTAATTCTCTGTAGGGCTAAATGCCCTTTCTTCTATGTCATTTTCAATGAACATATTAATATGAGGACTAAGGTAGCATGTTTGTCACATGAATTAGTAATCAAAAATTAGTGAGTGTCAAAAATTAAGCACATTAGAATTCTTCTAAAAAAATAGAGGTGATTGAAGTGCTGAAAATTACTTACTGGAGAAAACTCACAGATACAGAAATGCCACTTTGGATATTTTGAAATATAAAAGCATTCTCACACACACAAAAAAAAAAAAAAAGAAAAGAAAAGAAAAAAGTGAGAGAGGAGTACAAAATTCAAACGATCCCTCCTGCTCAACCCTTCATTTCAAAGGAGTTAGAGAAGTCTACAGGAAAAGGGAATTGTGTGGATATGACCCAACTCCACTGTGGTAAGAGGTCTATGGTGGTCTTCTTAGGAGCGCTTTCTAGGCTATAGACAGTGATGTGGCAGGTCTTTCCTGATTGCCAGAAGAACGCTATATCCCCTAGGGTGAGGTATACTTACAGATAAATTGGGATTTGAGAAGTAGCCAGAGTTTGAGTAGCTTCTCTGTGTATTCCTTTGAGAAAGTTCAGTATTTTTAATCGTGGTTACCATGACTCACTGGTTTGCTGACACCTTCATCACTGCTTCCTCTGCACTCTTCTGAGGGCAGTGAGGTTCACCTGTTTAAGAACCTCACCACCACAAATAAAAACTATCAAATGGATTTTAAAACCTCTGCGGTCAGTTCTTTTGTAAAAGCCCCACTATCACTCTGTCTTTAAATGTGATTTGTCTGCTTATTTATTTATTGCTTTCATGCATTATTCTATTTGGTCTACAACATTTAAAAAATACCTAAATATTTTACAATCATTAAAGCTGGCTAGAGAGCTTTAAAAAAAAACATTGTTGCAAAAGATCTTCCAGCAAAAGGTTCCCTTTTGGTGATGTAAGGTTGAAATGTGACTGAATATAACAATTATAATTTTTCACTTGTAAAATAATTCATCTCTTGAGTAAACATTAACTGTGCATACATTTTTTAATAAGAAGAAATATGCATAGCAACTCAGAAATGATAACGGGTACCCAATAATGCATATCACACATGGGAATGTTGTTGTTTTGCTTTGTATTGACAATTTTTTTAACAGCAATTTCATTTTGAAAGACCAAATGAAAGTATATTGTGTTTTAACTTAAAAAATTGGTAGATATTCTAAGACAAAATAAATTTTCATTGCTAATACTTATACAAAAAGTCAAGATGTGTAGTGCAAAAAAGGACTTAGAAGGTCGAAAGAGTAGTGTTTGATGACTAGCAATGCAATTTAATTGTGTTGTAACTTTGCATAAGTTCCTCAACTTCAGTCCTTTAGTTTCCACATATGTAAAATAGACATAGAAATATTTGTAGCAGTGTGGTTTTGTGAAATTTAAAACAAGAAAACATAAATAACTTATCTAGCGTATTTTCCAGTATATAGAAGGGAATAAATGTTAGAAAATAATGAGTATAAGCCGAGCTCGGTGGCTCAGCCTGTAATCCCGCGCCTTTGGGAGGCTGAGGTGAGTGGATTGCCTGAGTCCGCGGGTTCGAGACCCGCCTGGGCAACTTGGCGAAACCTCATCTCTACAATGAATCAAAAAATCAGCCAGGCGTGGTAGTGCATGCCTGTAATTCCGGCTACTCGGAAGGCTGAGGCAGCAGGATCGCTGGAGCCCAGCAGATTGAGGCTGCGGTGGCCGGGAGCGGCCACTGCACTCCAGTCTGGGTGACAGAGTGAGACTCCAACTCAAAAAAAAAAAAAAAGAAAGAAAGAAAATAATGAGTATGAAAAGCTAAACATATTTTTTTATTTAATCAATGGTCCCATATTTTTAACTTCACTTACCTTGAGTAACCAATGACATTATTGAAAATTTAAAAAAAGAAAAAAACACTAATGTTCATGGCAAGTGCCTTAAAAAGAATCACAGATTCTGGTAATAGCCATAAATATCAATTAGTGTTTAATAAAATTTTTATTGCTAAGAACCTGAGTTTAGTCCTGACATGGCATTAACTGCCTCGTCTCTATAAGTAAGCCACCAAATTCCCATAGCTCAGGAAACAGGCAGTGGAGCACTCATAGGAGGCTGCCCCTAGGATTGATAGAGCCAAAGCTTGCACTTCCCAGAACCTGAAACCACCCGCCTGCCTGGGGCTCTTCCCATGTACTGCAACCCTCTCCACAATAGTATGGCCAATGTGCACCAACACATGCCCTGAGGACAGGTTCTTCCTGCACTCTGCTGCAGCTGCCACTACTACTGGGATTCAAAGTACGCATCTCCAGAGCCAGGAAGTCACTCATCTACCTGGGCTCACTTCCACACAGAGAACCCTGCCCTTCTGGCAGCAGGAGGGCTGCTGCACATTTGTATGCACGCTGAGGACAGGTTGTCCACAATCACTTCTGCAGGTCAACCTGTCCTGCTCATCATAGCCTATGTATACCACTGAGGGACACTTAGGATAGACTCAGTCAGCCTGGCATTCTCCCTCCCCCACCACCATGCCAGACTACAATTAATTCCTGGAAACCCAAGGAACACTGCCCAGTTCACTACCAGTGGTCTCTGTGTACTCCTCACAGGAATCTGAAGATGGGCTCACTGTCACCATCTCCAGCACTGACCCGCACAGACTTGCTAGGGCCTGAAAACTGGCCCACCCAGTGCATCACAGCCATAGCTAACACTGTGCCTGAGAGCTTGAGGATTGTTCTAGCACCACTACTTACTACTATTGCCAAGTCCATGCATGCTGCCCAGGAGCCTAAGATCCACCTCACCCACCAGGCCTACTGTTGCCGCTACTGAAACACAAACAAGAAGTCTAGAGGCTCTAGAATCAGCTTGCCTGGACCTACAAACACTGGTACTTGTGTACACTAGCTGGGGGCCCAAGGAGGCACAGTCAACCTGCTGCTACCACCACTGAGGCCTAAAAACTGGCTCAGTTGTCAAAGCCATAACCAGGAAAACTTCACCAGAGCATCCACTAACAACACCGCAGACACCACTCATGTTGTTTGCCAAAGAAATCAAACAGAGACTTCACTATGGCATTCATCTAGAATCAAAGCCAAAGAATTCTATACAATAACCACCATTGACAATATTCAGGAAAACATCTTTCCCCATACAAGTAAACACCAAAAAATTGGAAAAAGGTACACTAGATCTACAAATATCAACCTAAGGATACAAGAAACATGAAAAAACAAGAAAATGTGACACCTCCAAAGGAACACAATAATTACCCAGCACCATATTTCAATGAAAAATTTTATTTATGAAATACCAGAAAAATATTTCAAAGCCATGATATTAAAGATCAGTGAGATCCAAGAGAATACAAATAAGCCATACATATACAACATGAAGAAAATTTAAGATATGAAGGAAAAATTCATCAGGGAGATATATAGCATTAAAAAAAAAGAAAAGAAAAGAAATCCTGGAACTGAATACTTTAATAAATGAATTAAAAATGCAACCAAGATCTTCAACAATAGAATAAATTGAGCAGAAGAAAGAATTTCACAACTGGAAGACAAGTGTGTTGAGATAACCAAGTCATGCATGCAAGAAAAAAAGTAAAAATAGGAAATAAGAATAAATGAGAGTAAACAAAACCTACAAGAGCATATGGGACATTATATAAAGCAAAAAAAAAAAAAAATTTCCAATTTTGAATGCTCCAGAAATTAAGGGAAGGTGACAATGATCTCCAGTTCCATCCATGTTGCTGCAAATGACATGATTTCATTTTTTATGGCTACACAAAATTCATTTTGTATATATTCCACATTTTATTTATTCATTCATCTGTAGATAGATAGTTAGGTTCATTCCATATCTTTGCTACTGAGAATAGTGCTACAATAAACATGGGTATGTAGGTAGCACTTTCACATATTTATTTTCTTTCCTTTAGATAAATATCCAGTAGTGCGATTGCTGGATAGTACAATAAGTCTATTTTCAATTTTTTTGTAAAATATCTATGCTACTTTCCATAATGGCTAAATTCATTTACATCCTCACCAACAATGTATAAGAGTTTCTTTGTCACTCAATTCTTTCCACATTTTGTTATTTTTTATAATATTAACTGGGGAAAGATAATATTTCATTGTGGTTTTGATTTGAATTTTCCTGATAATTAGTGATGTTGAGCATTTTTTTCACACACCTGTTGTCCATTTGTATGTCCTCTACTGAGAGATGTCTATTCAGATCTTTTAACCACTTCTTAATAGAATTATTATTATTATTATTATTATTCTGTTGAGTTGTTTGATTTCTGTGTATATCCTGGATGTCAGTTCTTTGTTGGATGAATAGTTTGCAAATATTGTCTCCCATTCAACAGGTTGCATTTTCACTCTGTTAATTGTTTCCTTTACTGTGCAGGAGCTTTTCAGTTTAATGTAATAACAAATGTCTACTTTTGTTTTTGTTGCCTGTGCCTTTAAGGTCTTAGCTATAAAATATTAACTGAAGCCAATGTCCTGAAGTGTTTCCTTTAAGCTTCCTTCTAGTAGTTTTAGAGTTTCAGATCTCACATTTATGTCTTTTATCCATTTTGAATTGAGATTTTGCATATGGCGAGAGCAATGAGTCTGGTTTCATTCTTATGGGTCGCCAATTATCCCAGCACAAATTATTAAAGAGGGTGTTTTTTGTTCCCAATATGTTTTTTGGTATCTTTATTGAAATCAGTTGGCTGAAAATATGTAAATATATTTCTGAATTTTCTATATTGTTCCACTGGTCCATGTGTCTTTTCTATACCAACACTAGGCTGTTTCGTTTACTTTACAATATATTTTAGAGTCAAGTAGTTAGCTTACTACCTGAGACCTCCAGTTTTGTGATTTTTGCTCAGGATTTCTTTGGATACATGTGCTCTTTTGTGGCTACATGCAGATTTCAAGATTTTTTTGGGTGTGAAAAATGACCTTTGTATTTTGATAGGAATTGCATTGTATCTGTAGGTTGCTTTGGGTAATGCGGTCACCCTAACAATATTAATTCTTCTAATCTACGAGCGTGGAATGACTTTCCCTTTGTGTGTGTCTTCTTTGTTTCTTTCATCAGTGTTATGTAGATTTCCTTGTGGAGCTCTTTCATCACGTTGGTCAAATATATTTTTAGGGGGTTTTTTTTGTAGCGATTGTAAATGAGATTGCCTTCTTGCACTCATTTTTCAGTTAGTTCATTGCTGGCATGTAGAAATGCTACTAAATTTTGTATGTTGATTGATTGATCTTTTTTATCCTACAACTTTATTGAATTTGCAGTCTTTAGGCCTTTCTAAATATAAAACCATGTCATTTACAAAGCGGGACATTTTGACTTCCTGTCCTCCAGTTGAATGCCTTTTATTTATTTCTCTTGCCTGATTGCTCTGGTTAGGACTTCCAGGACTGTGTTGCGTAGGAATGGTGAAAATGGAATTCCTTGTCTTTTTTCCAGTTCTTAGAGGAAATGTTTTCAACTTTTTCTCCTTCAATGTATTGTCTGTGGGTTTGTCATATATGGCTTTTATTATCTCAACATATGTTCATTCCATTCCTAGTTTGTTGAGAGCTTTTATTGTGAAGGGATACTGAATTTTATCTAATGCTTTTTTTCTTGCATCTGTTGAGATGATCAGATGGTTTTTGCCCTCTACTGTTGATGCGATATATCACCTTTATTAATTTGTGTATGTCGAATTACCCTTGCATCCCTGAGATAAATTTAACCTGATCATAGGGTATTATAATCTTGAGAGGCTGGGTATGGTTTGCCAGTAATTTGTTGAGAATTTTTGCACATACATTCATCAGAAATATTGACCTATAATTCTTTGTCACTGTTGTTGTTGTTTTTCTTGTTGTTGTGTTCATGTCAAGTTTTGGTATCAGAGTATCGCTGACCTCACAGTATAAGTTAGGGAGAATTCACTCCTTTTCAATTTTTGTGAATAGTTTGAGGAGAACTGGTGTTAGGTATTTTTACACACATGATAGCAGACAGCTTGTTTGTAACTGTTTTTACTGTTTTTGACTTAAAGTCTGCTTTATCTGATATAGCTACTCCTTCTTGCTTTTAGTTTTCATTTTCATGACATATCTTTTTCCAACCCTTTACTTTCACTGTGTGTGTGCCTTTACAGGTAAAGTGAATTTCTGGTAGGCATGCTGAGTCATTTTTAAAAATCTGTTCAGCCAATCTATATATTTTAACTAAAAACTGAATTCATTTGTATTAAAGGTTATTACTGATATGTGAGAACCTTTTCCTGTCATTTTGTTATTTGTTTTTCTGATTTTTTATGTCCTTTTTTTCTTTTTTATCTCTCCCTCTTATTGTGTATCATTGAGGTTTGGTTGTTTTGTTTGTGGTAAAATTTAGTCTTTTTTTTCCCCCTCATTTATGTTTTTTCTCTACCAGTTTTATGTGTTTTTTATAATGGCAGATATTGTCTTTTCGTTTCCAGGTTTAGAATTCACTTAAGCATTCCTTGTAAGGCCAGTCTTTTGGTGATGAATCCCCTTGGTTTTTGCTTGTCTGGGAAAGACTTTATTCCTCCTTCATTTATGAAAGATAAATTTTTAGGTGTAGTACTCTGAGTATTTTTTTTTCTTTCAACAATTTGAATATATTGTCACATTCTTTCCAGGTCTGTAAGGTTTCTGTTCAAGTAGCCACACTTTGTCTAGTGGGGTTTTCTTTATATGTGACTACATATTTTTTCTTGTTGTTTTTATACTTTTCTCTTTGACTTTGATGTGAAAGTTTGACTATAATGTGCTATGGTGAAGTTTTTTGTGGTGTATCTTTTTGGGGATTTCTGAACTTCCTTATACAGATGTCTATATCTTTTGCTAGACTTGGAAAGTTTTCCGCTATTATTTTGATAAATAGGTTTTCTGTGCCTTTGGACTGAGATAACTCAAATAAGACTAACAAGGCATGTTCTTACTCATATGTGAAAGCTCAAATAATTGATCTCGTGAAGATAGAGAATACAGTGATATTTTATCAGAGATGGCAAAAGGTGTAAGGGAAGTGGGGTGGGATGAGAAATCTCAGTTAATGGGTACAAACATACAGTTAGATAAAAGAAATAAGATCTAATGTTAGATTATAGAGTAGGGTGTCTATAGTTAACAACAATGTATTTTCTATTTTAAACTAGCTAGAAGAGAGAACTGAAAATGTTCCCAACGCATAGAAAATGATAAATTTGTGAAGTGATGAATACTCCAGATTCCCTGACTTGATCATTACGGATCCTATACAGGTAACATAATATTACATGTATTCCATTAATATGTACAAATATTATATGTTAATAAAAATGCAGAGTACTATACATTTAGCAAGCATAGTCAAGAAACAGAAAATTGACTTTGAAGATTAAAAACCAAGAATCAGTGAAATTATTTACAACGTCTCCTAATAATTATAGCAATAGAAAATTGGAAGATTTATAGAATTTTTTGAAAAGATTAAAATTATTTTTTAAATGTTAATAAAAGCAAAAGTATACATTTTTAAATTAGAGATTTAAACAAGAGTTTCCAAAATCCAGCTAATAGAATTAGTAAAAATAACCATACAAAGAAAATTTTGTGTCACTGAAGGATGTATCCAAATTGAAAAGCCAACAGATACTAACTTCAGAACATCTGTGAAAGAGAAGCAGATGGTATAGAGGCTATGCATATGAAATCTAATGCCAGATTGAATGAATTCAATACTTACCTCCACACCTTGTCCCTTGCAGGAATTTGGACTATTAACTTGATGTCTCAGTGCTCAGTTTCCCATCTATCAGATGGGAGTGATATTGATAATATTCAACTTCTAATGTCATTTTTAATATTACAATATTAAAATGTACACAGAGTTATTTAAGTAGTATCTTGGGGTAAGTGATCAAGAATTTATCGTTAGTGTAATTATCACAGAAACTTTGGATGTAGGGTGAGGAGACTGTCTATATTAAATATCAGGAATTTGAATAATGTCAAACTTTATAAACATCACTAGAGCGAAAAAAATAAATTAATGCCTGCATAAATGTAAGAGGAAAATGCTTTTAACTTAAAATTCTTTACCCAGCTAGGCTGACATATATGAATAAAGGAGAACAAGGATATTTTTAGGGCTTCAGAATTGTCATGCTGTTGTTGATGTTGTTTTGTTGTTGTTTTTAATCACCCATGTATTCTTTTTCAAGAAAGTCCTGGAGATCATGTATATCAAAAATAAAGAAGTGAATGAAAAAAGAAGATATTGGGAGGCCAGAATCAACATCTCCAGCAAGAGTGTCATAAAAGATGTCCCAAAAGAATAGCTATACCAACTACAGAAATCAGTATAGATTGATGAATGGGTCTGAGAAAAAGAAAAGAAACTGTTAGAAAAATAAATAGAACTGATAAATTATTTCACATATTAAATCATTTAGAAAATATTATTTAGAAGAGTTTAATCCTTGAGTATGGGCATTGTAAGAGATTTACTATAAAGAAAAACTAAGTGAATTTTTAAATTGTATAATTAGCTCCAAGAAAACAATAACACGTATAAGGAAAATATTATACTGTATTACTTCGCTGAGCAGTGGACCCCATTTATGAAAACATGCTACAATCCTCCTTGGGTTGAAAGGAGGTGGTGGAGGATATTATCTCCCATAATAGGGTATTGTTGGCTAGTGGCAGACACTTAGGAACTAAGAAAGCAGTAAAAGTTTAGTATTTAGAAATAGGGTACTAAATAACACCAAACAAGTTGGAATGGTTTGCTGAGGAACATGATAGAGGTCAGGGAGAATGGAAACACATTCTTAACAGGGCTTTGTAGTATGACTTGAAATTTTAAATGGTGCACCTGTATTAAATGGATACAATTGTAGATTAATTTTGGAATAACATTTCTTTAAAACCGTCTGACATTCTTATGTAAGTCTCCTTCAGCCCAAGGACCCCTTCACCTTAGCTAAATATTTGATATATTAACTTCATCATCTCTTTCCCTGGCTAACTTTCAGGCTTTGTATTTTTTTTTATGAAGTTCCTTTTCTCTTATTTTAAGACCTGCCAAAGACCCTCTGGGTTACAAGAGCAGGTCTTTCCCATTAATGCTATTGGCAGAGATGCCCAAAATATTCCTGATTGATTGAAGCCTAGTTTTCTAGTCCTTCACTTTCAGGAACACTAAATTCCTTTGCAAATTAAAAACAAACACAGCTGAACTATCTTATGTTTAATTTAGCCTAACCCAGATTAATAGAACTTCAGGCAGTTTGGAACCCTGAGGAACTTTTCTGGGATGATAATAAGAGCTATACCTATTTTTTTAACATTAAAAAATGTATTTTTTTACTTGAATTGACAGATAAAAATGTATGTATTTGTTGTATGCAACGTGATGTTTTAAAGTACATCTACATTGTGGAATGGTTGAATCTAACTTCAGAACAATTAATGCAATTAATTCAGAACTAATGCAATTAATATATGCATTAGTTCACATAGTTATCATTTTTCTGGAGAGAAAACTTCAAATCCACTGTAAGCATTTTTCAAAAATATAATATATCATTATTAAATATAGTCAACAAAGTTTTTCCTTTAAATGCAACATTATTAATTCTAAATAGTTAGGGCTTTAGATTATGTTTCTGTGTGTCTGTGTTTGTGGGAGAGCATCAAAAGTACAGACATAAAGAGTGATACTAAGTAAAATGAATTGTTGCCACATATAAGTCTCCTCTAAAAAAATACATCAGAATTTTTGGACATGCTTATCACAAATAATTGCTAACTCAAGGGTCAGAGGATAGGTATTGGTGTAGCTGAAATGGTTATTTTTGGCCATATTCCTTTGATTCTAAAACTATAGCAGTAATGTTTGGCTTGTTTCTTGGAGCTGGCAATACTTAAGACTTTGGCGTCTAATGTAATCTACCCATGCCTTTGCACAAGAAGAAAAACAAATAAAAACAGAAACAAAAACCCTCACCCTATTTCATCATACTTATAACAACATGGTCTGGGGAGCTATTACAGTCTTATACAGTGCATGCCTTTGTCACTATGCCTGTGTTATGATATTTATTTGGTCCTGCTTTGAAGTTTGTTGTTTTTTTTTTTTTCCCCTTTAAAAAAGTACTACCTCTTTTTGCTATGGCTATTGGACTCTCCTGCTGCAATTTATTCCAGAGCACTGCCCAGTGAAAGTACAGCCCTAGTATTTCCTGAATTATAGAATTCTAGTTTCTACATTTTTTTCCAGAATGTTCAATTTGGACATTCCCATTTGCCTGGGACAGTTCCTATTTATATGTTTTCCATCAAAATTTAAAATAGCAATCAATTTTCACTAAAAAAACTGCCTGATTCAGATTCCTGAAGGTATTGCATATCTAGGGAGATGATGACTCAAAGTCAGATCCTTTGAGTTTTTAAAGGGATGGATATGTAAACATCACAAAGTTCAGCAAAAGAAAAAGTCTGAAGTTTGGAAAGATAAGAAACAAGCATTTGAGATAAAGGATAAGTAAACACAGTTCAAGTACATAAGTGGAGATAATTTTGTTAAACAAAGAGACCAATAAGAAATGCATTAATAAATTGGGTACTGACATCTGACTTAGACAAAAGCTATTTTCATCCTGATTTGAGATTCATAGCTGACAGTTGGGAATATCTTCTAATTGGGAACAGCAGATTTACAGTGACTTCTATGTTTTGACTAAGTAGAGACTGGAATCTAACCACACAGGGTATCTTGTTAAGAATCATGTAAGAGTTGACAGTTTATAACCACACAGACTTCTGCTTTGAGCAGCACCGTGAAGTCATATTGGCATCTTATTTGACATTCAACAACTACGAAATATGCTATAAGAGTACAGAGGAAGGAGTGAGTCACTCTTGCTAGAATGGAGTGTGGTGGTAAAGAAAGCCTTTCTGAAGAAATAACACTTTTTTTTCCTCAATTTAAATGGAGTAAAATACTCATAACATAATATTTACCATCTTAACTATTGTTAAGTGTACAAGTCAGTGGTGTAAAGTGCATTCATAACATTATACAACCATCAGCACCATTCATCTTTAGAACTATTTTTATTTTGCAAAACTGAACCTCTATATCCATTATACAATAACTCCCTATGACCCCCTTCCTCTGTCTCTGGGACCCATCATTCTCTTTTCTATAGCTATAATTTTCCCTATTCTCAGTATTTCATATAAGTGAAATTATATGTTTTTATGTGACTGGCTTATTTCACTTAGCATAATGTCCTCAAATTTCATCCAATTTATAGCATTTATCAGACTCTCCTTCCGTTTTAAGGCTGAACAACATTTCATTGTATATGCATTGTGCTTACCCATTCATTGGTCAATTGACTTGGATTGCTTCCACATTTTAACATTGTAAATAATGCTGCTATGAACAACATTGGTGTACAATATCTTTTGAGAGCTTACTTTCAATTCTTTGGATACATACCCAGAAGTGAAGTTTCTGAATCATATAATAATTCTATTTTTAATTTTCTGAAAAATCATCATAATGTTTTAGTAGCTGCACCACTTTATAGTTTCATCAGCAATGCAAAGAATTACACGTTATCCACAGTCTACCAGTCCTTGTTATTTTCTGATTTTTTGGATATCCTAATGTGCATGAGTTGATATTCCATTTTGGTTTTGATTTGCATTTCCTTCATGACTAGTTACGTTAGATGTCTTTTCATGTGCATATTAGCTAATTGTATATCTTTTTTAGAAACATGTCTATGCAATTATTTTGCCTATTTTTGAATCAAGTTTTGTTGTTGCTATTGCCATTTTCAGATATATACTTTGCAAATAATTCCTTCTATTCTGTGAAATGTATTTTTATTCTGTTGATATGTACTGTCTTTTAATGCACAATTTTTAAAATATTTGAAATCCAGTTTGTCTATTTTTATATGGTTGCCTGTGTCTTCAGTGTTATATCTAAGAAATCATTGCCAAATCCAATGTCATGAAGCATTTACCCTATATTTTCTTGCAAAAGTTCTACAGTTTTAGGTGTTCCATTTAGGTCTTTGCTCCATTTTTTGAGTTAATTTTTGTGTACTTTTAGGTAAGGGTTCAGATTTGTTCTTCTGCATGCAGATGTCTAGCTTTTACAGTATCATTTATTGAAACACTGTTCTACAAGGATGCTCACAATTTTTTTAGGATCTCCTGTAGATAAGTCGGTTCTCCTTTGCTGCTTTCAAGATTCTCTCTTTGTCTTTGTCTTCCAAAGGTTTGATTATAATGTGTCTCTGTGGATCTCTATGAGTTCTTCTTACTTGGGACGTGTTGCGCATCTTGGATGTTTATATTCATCTCTTCTTCAAATTTGGGAAGTTTTCAGTCATTATCGTTTTCAAACATCCTCTTTTCTCCTTTTCCATTCATCTTTTGAGACTCCCACAATGCATATATTGGTCTGTTTGATAGTGCCTCATGCATCCCTTAGGCTCTGTTCAGTTATTTTCCATTTTTTTTTTCTGTTACTCAGACTCAATTATTTCCATTGTCTTGTCTTTACATTTGCTGCTTTTTTCTTCTGCCTATTCAAATCTGCTTGTAAATTTCTCCAGTGAATTTTTTTATTTTCGTTATTATACATTTCAACTCCAGAATTTCTTTTTCTCTTTATTATTACTTTTCGTTTTGTTCATACATCATTTCTTGATTTTCTCAACATCTTTATTTGGTTCTTTAAACATCTTTAAGATAGTGGTTTTAAAGTCTTTTTCTTTTTTTCTATTGTATTTTAAATTTTTTTTTTTTTAATTTTAAAGGTGTGGTACAATTCAGGGTTAGATATACAAATGTTCATTATGCAGATACCCTTGTTGATGAGGTCTGTTCCCCCTTCCCCGGCAGATTCCCTCTACCACCAGTCCCACCTCCCCCCACCACCGCCTGGCAGTTTCCAACTACTGCTAATCCTTTTCTTATAGTATAATGATAATTGTTCAAGGTCCGTTTATGAGTGAGAACAAGTGATACTCAGTTCTTTGTTTCTAGGATACATCATTCAGTATTATAGACTCAAAGTCCATCCAGGTAATTTTCTAATAAATCAGCCATCAAGTCTGTTTCAAGGGAAATTTCTGTCAACTTTTTGTTTTCCTTTGGATGAGTCATATTTCTTGCTTTTTTAAGCCTTGTGATTTTTTTGTTGTTGAAAATCAGAATTTGAATCAAATGTAGTAACACTAGAAATCAGATTGTCCCTTTTCCCTAGGGTTTGTGGTCTTTTTCATTGTTTTTATCTTGTTACATGTTGCCTCTGATCTGAGGTTTAATCTGAGGTGGAAACATAAATTATCAGGTGTTTTTAAGTCTTTTCCTGGGCATGTGCGGTAATTTTCTAATTTTACCTGTGTATGCAGTTTTGTGTGTGTGTGTGTGTTTTAATGTTTTAACATGGTTGGCTTTCAAAAGGTGGTAAGAGATGAAGAGGGAAGAACAATGCTGGCGCTAAATCTACTGGAAGTCATTTTAGCTGCAGGGGTTGGAAAATGGCTCACAACAATATGAGGAAAGATAACAACAATGGCAATCTGCCTCTTTGTACCTCTGTGAACCGACGCAGTAATCAGTAATCAAAATACAGATCCCCAATATTTGGAAGACAGCACCCTTTTTTGCCCACCTTGGCTCCCACAGGCTGTGTGTAAACTGCTCCAGGAGCACATTCTCAACTCCTGGCCACAGGACTAGTAAGGGGAATGGGTAGTTTCAACCGGGGTAAGAGCTTAAATAGATGAAAATTTACTACAGTTTACCTTCCAGATCATTCCTTGAAAGTTATCAGCCTTTAAAAGACTCCAGAGTTCTAAAATTGTTACATCAGATAGGCTCTGCCAATGCATCATTTTTGTCTAGGTGGGGAGACATGTTTCTGGTGCTTTCTACTCAGCCATCTTCACAGAACCCTCTCCCAGAAGTAATATTTTGTCCAGATATTTATAGATAAGTAGACATCTTCCATGTCTGAAAGGGTAAAAGTCAAAGGCTATTTCAGAGCTATTTTAGTTCAGGACTGTGGCTAAAAGTATATGCGATTCATGCACAATAAATATCTTTTTTTTTTTTTTTTGAGTTGGAGTCTCACTGTCACCAGACTGGCGTGCAGTGGCATGCTCACAGTCACCGCAGCCTTGACCTGCTTGACTTAGGCGATCCTTCCACCTCAGCCCTCCAAGAAGCTGGAATTACAAATGAACGCCTCCACGCTCAGTTAATTTTTTGTGATTTATTGTAGAGACAAGTCTCACCAAGTTGCCCAGGTTGGTCTTGAATCCCTGGAGTTCAGACAATCTTCTCACCTCAGTCTCTCAAAGTGCTCGGATTACAGGTTGAACCACCATGCCCGGCTTAAATATTATAATTTCAATTACACGTATGAGGAGGGACCCCCCCCAAAAAAAGACAATTATTTTTTGGAAGGCAAACTCCTTGTAGTACATGCTTCTCCCACCAGGTAAGTGTTCTAGGAACTCATTAGCATCAGTGGATCCAGCTAACATTGTTGTGAGAGGCTATCTTCAGCTTAGGTACTTTTTTTTTTTTGAGTTGGAGTCTCACTCTGTCGCCCAGGCTGGAGTGCAGTGGCCGCTCTTGGCCACTACAGCCTCGACCTGCTGGGCTCCGGCGATCCTTCCGCCTCAGCCTTCCAAGTAGCTGGAACTACAGGCGCGCGCTACCATGCCCGGCTAATTTTTGATTTATTGTAGAGATGAGGTCTCGCCACGTTGCCCAGGAGGATCTCGAACCCGCGGGCTCAGACAATCCACTCACCTCAGACTCCCAAAGGCATGGAATTACAGGCTGAGCCACCGAGCCTGACTGGTAACTTTTAACAAGTTTGCCCATTTCGTGATAGGTGATTCACGAGGGAACCTGCCCACATCATTTTGAATGCTCAGCAGTTTTGGACCCCAAATGTCATGACTCCCATGCCCCACCCTTTCTATTCACACCATCCCTACCATCCCTATTTACCCTGAGTGACTTTTTTGGTTGGTTTGTTTCCTTGAATAAAAAATAAATAGATCCTCTAAGGAAAATATTTTGCTGATGTAAAAGAGAGGTGAAACCAAAAATGGTAGAAGCACTAAAAGACATCAGAATTGGTGACTTCAAAAACTGTTTTGAGCAGTGGAAAAAGTGTCTCAGCAGATGTATTGCATCAAATGGAGAGCACTTTGAAGGTGAATGAAATTTAAACATGTAAGAATAAATGTACAATTTTTTATAAATAAATTCTTTTTTCGAGGGGAGGGTTTCAAGATTTTGTTTTTTATCGTTGTCCTGCACTTCAGTGATTGAAGCTGCAATTTGTTTTTAACATCTATTTTCCTCTTGTTCTTAAATTTAGAAAGAATAATGATCTAATCACATGCCTTTCTAACTTCAATCTTCAGCTTCCTTTGTCACTTGCTATAACTATACAATTCGGTCATATAAATGGAAGAGTTGCATTGCCAAGTGGTTGTTCTGTGAGGGACTCACTTTAAAAGGTAAGGGTAAGGCACATCCTTTTCTTTTTCACTTCTATTTCTCCGTCTGATCTAGAATGTGGTTAGGAAACTGGACTCTAGTAAGCAATTTGAACCACAAGAATGGGAGCTACATATGGGGATGGTGGAGCAACAACCTGGAAATTTCCTGAGCTCATGAATACTTTGTGGAATCATTGGACTAGTCCTGGATTCTCTAGCTTTGGAAGTTTTTTCAAACTAAAATGGTGGGGGGGAGCCTCTCTTGTTTAAGTCATTGTACATTAGCTAAACCTAATCTTAACTGATATATCTTCTTAGGAATCACCAACAGTTTTGGGAGACCCTGAGTATAAATTATTGAACTCACATCAGTTTCAATTTATCTGCAAAAACTAGGTCTCAAAATTGAATCCTACTGCACAAAATATTTTAGCTACGCTTTCTGTGAAACAGTCTTATGTTAAAGCACAATTCTCCCATTTTTAGGCAAGTTGAATATTCAGCTTTATTTACAAGTACATTTTAGGAAAAAAAATTATTTAAAAGCTTTTGTGGTTAATGACACAGAGAAATAGCAATCACTTTTAAAAGATGTTTTAGAAGGCTAGATTTTAAATCAGAATAAAAATACCATTTTGTGTAGAGATGGACAAGCCTCAGAAGGATTAGGATTTGGGTTCTAATTTGCAAACAGGGTTTATGTTTGGATTAGGATTTGACTCTAATTTTCCTTTATGGATTTAGGTAAAGCTTTTATTAATCATTCATTCTAAAGAGTGGCTTGAATCTGTGTGGGATGAAACAATAGATATATATTTTTTAATAAACTAAAAAAAAAATCTATGAGTGATTCTGGCTGTTACACCTGAGCTTTTTGTCTCCGGATCTGACTGTTTTTAAAGAAAATATGTCATCTAGGAGTCCATGATTCCAATCTTAGAGCATGATTTAGAGTCATTTGCATTATAAGTAATGATGTCCATGTTGAAATTATTTGGGATAATTTATTTTTAAATCAAATTTCTTAACATGTTTGTGTGTGTGTGTAGTTGTTGAATAATTCATTATTCAAAGAATTCAAGACAAGTCAAAATCTTTATATCTGTAATAATGCAAAATTTCATATAAATGTTAGTTTAGATATTAAGTCAACCAATTTGCACCTAAATGCCTCCCAACCTATTTTCTCAAATGGACAATACTAAACTTATCTTCTGTGGATGATGAGGGAGAGATGAAGCCAAATGGGAAAAGGGTAGGTAACACCGTCTCGGAAAGTTGGGTTTGGCAGATGGTAGGATCTAGCTTTACTCAAATTCTCTCAGTCCACATCTTCCTGGATGGGATGAGTTTCAACTACTCTGGAAATTTCTGAATGTGTACTCTCGTCCAGAAACTCCCAGACGGCCAAAGACCTGGATCTTCCTCCCAATTATGGCAGGACACACAAAAGACACTGGACGGCACTGAATAGCCAGGATTAGAATAAATCTTGGATGGAAACTAAAGATTTCTGCAGACCAGCTTTGCAGGGCAGTTTCTGCGAGTCAATCCATTAATCCCTTAATAAGTGATTGAATGTTTGGACCACATTTATTGCATTATGACAGAGTTTTGCTGTATTGAGGAGAAAAGAAAAACTCCTATGAGTTTACACATTGCCCATAGTACACAATTCAGCATTCAGGCCATAGATTAGAATCTCCTGTGAGTTGTTTGTGAGTACAACTTTCTGCCTGAGTCCAGTCCGGGAAATTCTGATGGCTGTATCTTAACAGAAATTAGACATGTGCATTTTCAAGAAGCTTCCCTCAGTAATTCTGATGTTTATCCATCCATGTTCAGAACCATTAATGCAGGTTTTACATTGTGGGTAAATTTTGTCCACAACATGTTGGCAAATTCCTTAAGGTTTTAAGACTGGCTTTTATATTTCTTTTGATTGCTCAGCAGTAAGTGACATGCCGAACTCATACTGCCACTTTAATAAATTCAATTTAGTTGCTTCATCTTTATCTTACAAGTTATTTTTCAACCCAGCTTTCTAACCCTGAATACCTCTCTGCCCTGGAATACAGATGACTGTGGTAGAAATTAAATATAAGTACATAATATTAATAATACATAACATAACATATATCTATAACCATAGCTATAAAGATAAATATCTTTGTATATAATATATGTGGATAATATAGAATATACTATATTTATTTATTTAGCACAAGCGGTTCAGCTGTGAGAACCCCACCTAAGAGAAATGGCTACAGCAAACAGTTTCCTACCAACCAAGAAGAAAAATGAGAGGCATCCAGAGTCCTGTGCCTCCAGTTGTCACTGCAGGGAGATTAATATCGCATAATCCAAGTGGCATTAAAAGTGGAAAGTGACAAAGAATGTGTGCACCAAATGGAAATTAGCAGTACAGAGAGCTCAGCAAATGGCATAAAAAGTGATGTAAAATGAGCAGAAAGACAGTAATCTAAGGATCAGCAGCCAGGGAATAGAGGGAAAAGCAGAGAAAGGTTCTGAGCACAGGTAGGGCACCATGCCCCCTTGGAAACTCCCAGAGAAGTGGAGGATATTGATCCTTATATTCTAGGGGAAAACTGATTAGGGGCAGTGCCCCAGACCACATAGCCTTGAGGTCTGAGGAATGGTGGATATTATCCTTGAACATAACTGAGGAACCTTACAAGTACTGGTGAAGTATGCTAAGATAATGAGTATTTTCTCCTGCCCCTGAGGTGTGGGTGGGTATTGAGAAAAAGGATATAGTATAAATACAATGATGAATGTATTAATTCAGCAGTTAAAAATGACTAACATATTGGTGATATTTGCTCTGTGGCATTAGTATTTTTTTTTTCCTTAAGAGCAATCTGAAATAAAAAGTATCTGTACCTATTCACCCTGCTTTGTATTAAAAGAAAACCATAGGATTAAAAATAGTATTACACATACCCCAAAACAGCTTCATTATGTACAAAAATATTTGTTCATTCAGTGGTTGTGCTTTGAAATATCCTAGTCTATACTGATAAGAAACTAAACTTACAACATAGTGAGTTACACAGCACGCTTTAATGAACTGACTCTTAAATTGAACAAAGGGTCCAATAAAAATATTTAAATATGTTTTCTTCTCTGTCCTATGGGGCAGACTTTCTCTGATTTGCTTTGTTTTCATTCAATAGAAAAAGCTAAGGACTTTACCACTGTTGTAGTTTTGTTTTTATTGAACTACTGAGCCCATCTTAAACATTCAACTCTAATTTTTGTTACATGTAAATAACAATTAGAATTACAATGACGTGTTTAGTAGGAAGTAATGTTGGTTCCTTCTATTCTGCACTTTAATTGCAAATAATATTACCAATGGATTTTCTCTTTTTTCAATTTGTTTCTTTTTAAAACATGTCCAACCCATGAACATTTTGTAAAATCATCAGAAATTGGTAGAGAGGGTGGTCTTATTAGCTACTGGCTTTAGAGTAAAAATGGCAGTGCTGACTTTTTTTTTTTTTTTGAGTTGGAGTCTCACTCAGTCGCCCGTTAAAAAGATTTGCAGGCTGGGTGCGATGGCTTCAGCCTGTAATACCAGCACTTTGGGAGGCCGAGGTGAGAGAGTTGCCTGACCCTGGAGGTTCGAGGCCAGTCTGGGCAACTTGATGAAACCTCATCTCTACAATAAAAATTTTAAAAAATTAGTTGGTCATGGTAGCACATGCCTATCGTTCTGGCTGCTTGGAATGCTGAGGCGAAAGGATCACCATAGTTCAGTAGGTTGACATTGGGGTAGCCATAATCAAGCCACTGCATTCCAGCCAGGGCAACAAAGTGGGACTCCAGCTCAAAAAAAAAAAAAAAAAAAAATTGCAGCCTTGTTTTCTTTGCCAGATTATAATCATGGAGTGCAAACGTTTATTTTTTCACCTGATTGCTGATGAAAAATTTAATGTGGTTGCTTAGAATATGGATATTAGAACTAGGCAGCCAGGATTCAAATCCTGGCCCCCAAAGCTGTGTGACCTTGAATAACTTGTATAAATTCTCTGTGCCTCAGTTTTATCATTGTTAAAATAAACATTTTAATGACACCCCATGGCACTGTAAAAGGGATAAATATATATAAACATATTAATATTTGTAAAGTGATTACAGCAGTACCTTAAATTGTTATATAAATATTTAGATAGATTTAAGTGTTTAAATACAGTGTATGGTACAAAATTTAATATAATATATAGTTTACACATGTTTTTAATAACAATTATTTAAAATAATACTTTATTCCATAGTTATAATTACTCATTTGTTTTCCTAAGGTTAAAGATTTCCAACAATTTGATACTACAAAAAACACTAAAGTAACATATATGTAGATAATTTAGCACATTTGGCATAATTATGTTGGGATTAATTCCTCTATGTGAAATTTCTTACCATAACATAAACATTTCTAAGTCTTCCGATGCTGACTACCAAACTTAGCTCTATACTCTTGTGCCAGCTAGATGTGAATATATGCCCATATTCAAATATTCACACTGGGAATTGTTTTGCCTTTTTAACTTTTAATTTTAAAATCATTTAGATTTGTATAGATTGCAAACTCAGTACAGTGAAACGTGTCTACTCTTCAACCTAGTCTCTTATTAGATATATTTTTTGACATTTTATACTACTAATTGGATGTTAATTCTTCTAACCAGTTGTATATGGTAAACAAGCAATAAAATAAAATGCTATCTATTAGTTAACGTTTCTGTAATTCAACTAAAAGTTTTTCAGGTTTAGAACTAGCTCCCTGTTCAGTATGCGTGAAAGTCAGTTTTTAGCAGCCGAGCAGAAATTAAATACTATTGTATGAGTATATTTGTGATTTTGTATTCAGTCCTTGGAAGCACATTATAAAGGAAGCCTTAAATAAGGTGCATAGTTGAAGCATGATATAAGAGACAGAAGAAAAAGGGATAATTGTAGAGGAAAAAGAAAATGAGGGAAATGACACTTGTTTTCAAAAGTGATCATTGAAAGAGGGAGTGCAGTACTAGTGCGATGGAGAATGACCCCATATCCAAGCTACTCTAGCTACGTTGCTAATTTGCATAAAAGATAAAATTTTCCATTGTTATTTTGCATGAAAGAGAAACTACTCCACTGAATAGAGGGGAACAGTAGCAGTGCCTACCTCATAACAATATTTCTATCACTAAATGCAATGTCTAGTACACAGTTAATATTGAGTAAATAGAAATCATATTCTTTTATTATTATAAATACTGTTATCATGATGATTATTATGATAATGATGGATTTTCTGTTTTGGGAAATATTAGATCCAAGAGTTTTTTAAAAAGTATTTGAGACCAGGCTCGGTGGCTCAGCCTATAACCCCAGCACTTTGGGAGACTGAGCCGAGTGGATAGCCTGAGTCCACAGGTTCGAGACCAGCCTGGGCAACTTGGCAAGATCTGTCTCTACAATAAATCAGAAATAGTCGGGCTAGTAGCGCGTACCTGTAGATACAGCTACTTTGAAGGCTGAGGCGGAAAAGATTGCTGGAGCCCAGCAGGTCGATGCTGGGGTGGCTGTGAACATGCTACTGTACTTCAGCCTGGGCAGCAGAGTGAGACTCAAACTTAAAAAAAAAAAGAAAAAAGTGTTTGGAGACAGAATGTTAATGATGGGTGGATGGTTAGGCTGTCTTAACATATTTTCTTCCAGATCTTAGATTCTATTATTATAATTACGTGTTACTAGCATTCAATGGGCTACAATAGAAAAACTTCATAATTTAATTCTGCCTGTTCTAGATCTACCTGAGGGAACTTTTAAATATACCCTTTTCACTCTTTTTCTAACCCAAAGAAAAACGACAACAAAAAGGGGCAAGAGATTAAAGACAAAGAGATTGAATAATCCAAAAACTAGTAAATTACTTCCCGAGAATTCCAGAAATAAATAATTCTGCTTTAAAACAGGAAAAAAGCAAAGATCACAAATTATTTTGGTGGTTTCATTTTCATGTGGTTGTGCAAGATCCTCCTGGACCAAAGGTGTAATGTGTTTCTAATGTTCTTTCTTTTTGTGGAACCATTACTCTTATTTTTCCACTTCCATTTGGGTAATAAGAGTCACCCTGGATGCCCACAGGACTTGACTGTAATCAAGCCATGCTGGTTCTCAAGGCACCAATGGAATACTAAACCTCTGTTTCATCTCCTCTTATAAATTGTCTGTATTCAACACTGCACTGAGAGGCAGTAACCATGTAATTATTCATGTTATGGCAAAACTCTACTAATTTAATATGTTGCAACTCAAGGATTGTAGAGTTGATCAGATATTAACAAGTCTTTTAAATCTTACATCCAAATAAACTCCAATGATGGAAATTCCCAGCAAGAATGGGGACTGGTAGGTAAGGCTGAAGGCATAGCTTAACACTAGACATAAAATCATGTATTTATTAAAGGAAAGAAACTTGATTTGTGAAGCATAACAAGTTATAAGTTGAGAATCAAGTTAAATAAAGTGCTGTTGGTAGAAAAATAATATTGAATAACCCATGTATAGGTATTTTTAATTTTACCACAGGCCAGCTCCAAAGTCAGAGTTTGGTTTCTTTTCAATGGTGGTATGTGTTTCTCCACCATATAACTCTTAGGTAGATCTTTAGCATTTAATATATTGGTGTTTTCTACTTCACACCAAAACCATATCAGTGAGAGAATGTCATAAGGGGCCAATTTTGTTTTCTCATTAGTCTAGCAAAGACTTGATATAGTTTCCAAAACATGGGAACATTTCTGGAAAGGACAGGGCCCTGAACTTTGCATCATAGGCTTGGACTCCCTGGAAGTTATCTCATGCAAAATTTCTAACTGAGGTCCTGTCAATACCTCTTGATACAGATAGGAGATGATTATGCTTAATAGAGGAGCTTTGAGAGTCAGAGAAGGATAAAGCTGTTATACATAATCTCACATCATTTTGATTTAATCAGTTTTACTGTAACACTAAATTTTAGGACTGAATCTCTTTCCATCAATGATATAAAGATCTTTTTTAAAACTAATTATCGAATGCTTTAATACAGAAGTAGCAATGTAGGAATGTAGAACCAATTGCCTAAAGCCATTTCAAAATATAATTTCATCCAAGAACAAAGAAATGATGAAAACTTTGCTAATGAATAAATATAATAGAACAAAAATCACCATACTGAGGATGATGTTTTAATAAAGTATTCCAAAAGAAAAACCCAGGGGAATAATAGAATGAAACTTTTTTTAATAGATTATAAAAATGAGCTTCCCTAATTTTTATGCCATCACTTTCTAAGTATGGAAGAAAGAATTTTAAAAAATCAAAGATGATAGTGTTTGTAACAGAGCACATTTTCAACAGACTGATGAGCATAAGAATTTCAAGTAATTAAAGTATTTGATGGGGGAAGGTCTTTTTCTGAAAATATCGAAGGTATTTAAAGTTAGAACTTTCTAATAGGTAATTATAATTTCTTCACAGCTGGATAAACTGACAGGTAGGTTGGAAGAGTTAACATAAATCTCTTACATCGGTTAGAGCAGTCATAGATGGGACTAAAACACCCACTGCCACAATTCACTCACAACCAGGTGCCTCAGTCACTTGGTCAAGTTTTTTGAGTTCTAGAAGTGAAACATGGATGAATGCTATTGAAATAAATGTTCAAGGCATCAGTATGAAGAAAATCTAGCTCAGTCCAATAGGTTTACTGGTTTTTGTTTTGTTTTGTTTTACATAAATATTTAAAGCTACCTTTTTCTGGTGGTGTGGTGGCATATGATTTGGTTAATCAACTTAATTTGCTTATGAATATCATGCTTATCTTCTGTGGAAGTCAGTTCATGAAGCTTTTCAGATGCATAAAATTTCACCTGGCTATTTCAGGTGCCCAAATCACTGTACTTTGTTACTCAGTTCTTATGAGAAAACTGGGTGCCTGGAAAATTTGAAACCTACTTGTGACTCTAAATAAGTGTTCAATTTTGCTGTAAAAAAGTAAAAATAATTTGTTATTTTAATAAGGTATTAAAATTTGTAAATTAACTTTTTAAAAATTAGAGGATTTATCAAGCTAAACAATTGTGGAGAAATATTTGTTAATATTATTTAATTGTTCTTTTACCTTCAGAACTGTTTTTGCTCAGTTGCATTTATGCCATCAGTTTGACTAGGAAGGAAGAAGTCAACTCATCTATTAAAGATGCATTATTTACTTACAAAAAAAATGTGGTCAAATACATCACACTACATTCTTTTGTATGCGAGCCCAGGAAAACAATTTCTTCAAGGCATCATCAGTATGAAGAAAACCTAGCTCAGCACAATGGCTCACGCCTGTAACCCCAGCACTTTGGGAGGCGGAAGTGAGAGGATTGCCTGAGCCTAGGAGTTCGAAACCAGTATGGGCTACTTGGGGAGACCTCATCTCTACATTAAATTTAAAAATTAGCTGGACATGGTGGCACATGCCTGTGGTTCCAGCTACTTGGAAGGCTGATGAGGAAGGATCCCCTGAGCCCAGGAGATCGAGATTACAGTGTTGGCAAGCATGCCACTGCACTCCAGGCTGGGTGACAGTGTGAAACTCCGACAAAAAGAAAGAAAAAAACACTTCTCCTGGTTTTTTGGTATGTTCTAATAAGAGTATAAATAAAATGTTAAGACTGCTTTGAGTGAATAAAAAAATTGAAATTAAGCTTTTGGAATTATATTTATTTAACATTTTATTATGGAAAATTCCAAACACTTACAAATAAACAGAATCAATTGTTCATTGCAATCCCAAGTATCCATCGTCACACTTCAATAATTATCTAGTCTTCAGTTTTTGTTTCATACAAACCACTTCCTATTTTCATAATTTTTACCATCATGATTATTTTATATAAAAATTTACATAGTTTAAACTGCACAAGTATTAACTGTACAATATTGATATAATCATGTAACCCAAGGCTCTATCATGGTATAGAACATTTTCATTCCTGATGTATGTATCTCATGTTTAACACCTGAATGGGTCTTTATGGCATTTAATTTGTTTTACTAGGTTCTTAACTGGTTTTTTTAGTTCTCCATCACCCAGATATTTTCTACTTTAATTTTTTTATATTATATGTACTTTAACGTATTTTTAATATTTTTGAGAGTAAAGTTTATAAAAAGATTAAATACTAATAAAAAATGATTTTCGATGGGTTATTTCCAAGTGATTGTAAGTTAATATGACTTTAAAAGAAAAAAGATTTCTAAACTATAAAAAATGTGCAAATATGACTTTGTAGAAGAAATATAGGCACATATTTTTTCCATAAGTTTGAAACGAACTTATGTACTTATGATGTAAAAATATATTAAACTTAAACTTAATTCAATAAGCAGTTTGACTTAATTACATCTTTTAAAATATTTAAAATTATGACATTTTATCTAACATATGCTAGAACAATTTGCTTTCATTTTCAGTGTCTTACCCTTTGTTCTAAAAAATATATTAATAGTTGACATATGGATGTAACTATGTGGTTACATCCTCCCATGACAAAGTATGTTACTATGATTAGCTAATATACTCTTATTAAAGTAAGGAATGCATTTTGGTTTATTCATTGTAATGGCTCTGCTACAGAATTACAAACCATGATCTCTTTATAACATAAATTTGAAATATCAAGATTATAATTAAAAATGCTTCTTAAAATGTGATTTCATATATTTGATTTCATTGATTAATACTAATAATAAAAACAAAAGTAAAATACACAATTATTGCTTTATACCAAGCTTTATTCCAGTTGCCTGAAATGTAGTAATTTATTAGATCCTCATAACAGTTTGATCAGATATATGCAGTTATTATCTCCATTTTATAGCTGAGAAATTTCTCTGGGCAGCTTAGAGACTAAACATAACCTATAAAAACTAAGCTTAACTATAACCTGATAATTTAGAGTTGAACCTCAACATCCACACTTACTAGCTGCTTAACCTTGCTGAAATGTTTATTGACCATGGCTAAGTAACTGTATCAAAACTGAGCAACTTCATGAACTCTCTCTGCTTGCTCTCTTTTTATCTCCCTCTCTTCTCTCTCTGTTGCATCTTTTCCTCCAGGGATTCTCCACATAGCTTGGGGTCATAAAGCAAGGTTCACTTAGGGTATTCATACTTTTATGTCTTATGACATAGATATACATGAGCCTCATGACACACTCTTTCTTTCCTTGTCCCTAGTATTTGACACCATGGCTATGTGTCTACCACTGTTTAACTCTCACAAGTTTTGTACTACTTTTAAATCCACTATTTTCATAAATTACCATTTTCTGAAAAGCAAGCTTTCCATTTTGATTCTTTGAATAAAGAAAATACCTAATATTTTAATGCACAAATATCCAAAGTTAACACGTTTTCTAGTTCCTCTGATGAGTACATACTCTCTGCTGTACTATGCCATGTAAGTGAAATATTACAGAAATGTATTTACTTAAAAATTAATTAAATAAGTCAATATTTGTAGATGACTGGAAATATAATAGCAAAAAGTAAAACAATCAATCAGAAGTTAAAGGGATGAAATACATTATAATAAGAAGAATTTTTCATGGCAATTTCTAATGAAATAAGAGACTATTTTATTTTTTAGTTTCAGGGCTAAAAAAAATAATTGGCATAACCATCTTTCTCTGGACCACAAAGAAATGCAAATCAAAGCCACCACACCTTAGTGTCCTGGGCATTCATTGTTTTTTGGACAGTAGAGTGAGAGTGCAGAAATATGAAGGAGAAAAGTTTTTCAGATGAGCTGGGAGGAAAATACGGGACAACGCTGATTCTCGAAGAGGCCACAGGTAGACTTAGCGGACAGTGTGGGCTATCAACCACTAAAAGGATTCCATGCTATAACCAGGAAAAGAAAAGCTTAATTCTCCTTCACCCATGCTTTTTCTCTTACTTTTTTTTTTTGTAGAGACAATATCTCACTATGCTGCCTAGGCTGGTCTTGAATCCCTGGGCTCAAGCAATCCTTCTGCCTTAACCTCTCAAATTGTTGGGATTATAGGCGTGCCACTTTGCCTCGCCCTTTATCTCATTTTTAAACACTTTTATTCCACATCTGCAGAATCTTTAGTACACCAGGATGAATGGTACGAGAACCACTAATTTCTTTAACAACAATTTAAAACAGTATACGACCCCCCTAGTTTCTGCCTCTGGCTTTATGCTAGGAACTCCTACAGGAACATTTAAACTCTTTTAAACACATTAAACATCCTTTTAAACTCTTTCATTCATTCTGTGAGAGGCATGACCAGCTAAATCTCTCGTCAATTCTTTTCCTTTCTACCTCTATATTGCTGAGTATGATTAAGGCAAACTCCTCATCCTAGTCCCTAAGTCTGCCCTCTGAAGATAATGGTCTTTGGGACACTAATTTGGTTTCTAAAGCTATCAACATTCTTCAAGCAGTAAATCACCATCCTTAATTTAAACTTATATTTAATTAAAAAGCACACTAAAATAGCATTTTCTTTTATTTGAGCAAAAATCATATTAATTTAGTGTTTCTTTTTTTAAAATCAGCAAAGTCAAGTCTATTCAAGATTTTATAGAGGTTTGCTTCTATAGCATGAGTATTACCAGGTGACTCTACCCTCACCATAATTACCTACAATGATATTATCTCTCTTGTCTGAGATTCTTAAAATAATTAGTGCAATTTCACTAGAAGTTTCCCATTATACTGCCAATTGTTAGTTGAATATAAGGGAGAATTTTAAGAGGATTTTCACTTATACACTAGTGCAAAAAAATAGAAGGAAATCCTGCATAGAAAGATTATCTCTTGAGAATAGACAGTGAAGATCAGACACATTTTTTATAAAGGAACCACAGTGTTCCTTAGCCTACAGGTACAAATTGGGTTACCTAGTACTAAAGTTCAAACTAGGATTACTCTGAGCTTCTATATGCCTGGCTGTAAACTTCAATGTGTGTCCTTCACCAACAGACCGAATGAGGGTGCCTTCTAAGCACTTATATCAGGATGGTAGTCTACTGGCTTAAGATACTCTAGGCCCTCAACAACAATCCTGTCAGTTTCTACTGAGCTCACGTGACCTTTATCATGCCAGCCAGTTCTGTGTCAGTGAGAAGTCGGGCATTCCCACAATTCCACTGGGTTGCCTAAGACACAAGGTGTTCTGGTAGATTGTCAGATGGTGGCAAACAGAGAATGCACCATTCTTTTGTTATGTGCCCACACAAGAGCAGGCCTGTCTGAGCCTGATCATCCTGAGCACATACAAAATGCTATTTTGCCATCAAAACATTTTTGCATAGCTAATAAAATACATGAAATTGGAAGAATTCTAGAATGAGTTATCTTGCTGATCTCAGAACCACCCAAATTCTCTTTTTGGGGGACATCTGGCTTTCTCTTCTTTTGTGTTGAATTTCCTCCTGCAGGCCCTATAGGTAGATCTTGCAGAATCCTTGCTTTCATGGCTGCTTGTTCCTCTTCTCATCCCAAAATTCTAGATAAACTTTATGTATCTGACCTTGGATTGTGGAATGGGTACAATTTATTTTCTCTCTTTAGGAAGCTCCATAGAAACCATATACACAGTAGATATGAACAAATACTTTGTTTTGAAAGGAGTGGTGTTAGATAACTCCACATGCCTATTTGATTACCAGCTGGCACCCATTTCCATACTCATTGGATTGGTCTTTTGGATAAAGAAAATGACAGCAAGAGCAGCCAAGTAACTTTCCAATCTTGTTCGTTTTAGCTAATGACAGAGTCCAATGTCATCTCCACTCTGCCTGATCCCTCTAAACAAATAAATTCACATGAGGTGTAGGAGGAAAAAAGGAACAAGATAGATATGAGAAGGGGGGATATATTCATATGTAAGTTAGTTTTCACACTAGGGCCAGCAATTGATTACAAGGTCAGCTTCTTGCAAATGAGGAAGAAAGCAGAAATTGGAAAAAAAGTTGTCCCTTCTTCAGAAATGTTTTAAATGCCCATTAAAATAAGTGTATCAAAGACACAAAAAAGAAATATACTTGTTTCCTTAACAAAATTTATCAGTGGCTCTCCTTAGTCAACCAGTGGAACCCTGCATCCTCTGAAATACTCCACCTTCTTGAACGTGAGAGTTTGGTAAGTAAAGATGGGTGCATGCAAATACATCCTGAAGCTGTGGAGGAAAAAGCAGTCCGATGTAAAGCGTTTTTCTCTGGACTGCCAATTCTCAGAGTTTCACAGAGCTCTTAATATCACTCAGCCCAATAAAGTACACAGATTGGCATACAAGGCCAAGTAAGGATTTCTGTGCCACATTGTGGCCACAAATGCCCAGTTCCTAAGGGTGTAACCTACCATGAGATTGTTCATCATGGTATTGACCAGCTAGAGGTTTCTCCAGGCCTTCAGTGCATTGCCAAGGAAATATATAGACACCACTGTGGGACTCTTCAAGGCCTGAATGCTTACTGGTTTGGTGAAAATTCCACATACAATTTTTTTGAAGTTATCATCATTGATCCATTACATAAAGCTATCAGAAGAAATCCTAATCCTCAGTAGATAACCAACTAGTCCACAAGCCCAGAGAGTTATTGTGATCCAAGATGTAGGCCACAAGAGCCCTGGTCTTGAAAAGGGCCATAAGTCCTCCCACAACATTGGTGTTCTTGCTGTGCAGCTTAGAGAAGGCACAACTTCAGTTCTGCCATCACCACTAACATAAATAAGGTATGCAAAATTCATACCTAACAAACAATTTGGGGCAGTTATGTCTGCTTAAATGTGTTATTTGTCTGTTAGACTAGTCTGATATTGTGTCATGAATGTTTTTTCAAATTATGAACCTTAAGGTGCAATAAAGTTTAAAGACTATAAGTGATGTTGTATCTTGCTTCTATTAAGATACATTTTTTTGCTTTTGTTTTATTTTGTTAAAGAGTCCCATGTCCGTGTTTAAAACATGCTGGTGTAAAAAGCATTCTTTAAAAGAGAAGTGCTAAAACTAGCCTTGTAGATTTGTTTGGTGCATGTGATGGAACCCAAAACTTTATTGGGATGATGGCCACACTTACTTGGTTTACATTCAAGTGACAAGTGGTTTTTGAGTTTAGCAAATACAAACTTTTAAAATTGAATTTTACTTGGAAATTTGTAGAATGGGAAGAGGATATCCTAACCCTATGTCATGATCCTAGGTAGAAAAATGTGTACTCAGTTGGGCACAGTGGATCATGCCTATAATCCCAGCACTTTGGGAGTCTGAGGTGGGAGGATTGCTTGAGTCCCAGGAGTTTAAGACTAGTCTGGCAACATAGAAAGGCTTAGTCTCTACTAAAAATAAAATATACATATATATTAGCTGGGCAAGATGGGGCAAACCTGTAGATCCAGTTACTCAGGAGGGTGAGGCCAGAGGATCACTTGAGCACAGGAGGTCAAGATTGTAGTGGGTCGTGATCCTGCCACTTTACTTCAGCCTGAGTAACAGAGTGAGACCCTGACTCAAAAAAAAAAAAAAAATAAAAAGATGTGGACTTAAAGTCTACATTTTTAGATCTAGTGTCCCATTTGTGAAACTGCTTTTTCTGAAAGAAGCAAGTTTCCAAAATGCCAGCATTTTTCAGAAGAACTGAATAAACTTGCAAGAGGCTTTTCTTATGAATGAAACAAATCTGGGTTAACTAAAACAAAATTGTCTCAGTCTCCAAAGTTCCATTAAGTTCATGTAAAAAGGAAAAACTCACATTTCAATAGCACTGCTCCATGGAATTCAGCACGTAGTAGTCAGTAGTGCATTTTGAAACTGATGGAACTTTAATGTTAAATAAATAAAAATTATTAACCTTAAGATTTGTAAGCTAGTCATACTAGGATGGGAAGCTGCTTAGCCAGTGACAATCAAATAAAAACTTTTCAAATGTGTGAGGTCATAAAATTAAAGTCAGCTTTAATGTAGATTTTAAAATACTTATTTGTCACATTGATTTGTGACCGTTATACATCCTCTAGTCACATTAGGGGAAAAATTCTAGTTGACTATATCCAAGTATGTACGTATTCAGTCCAATTTGTCTTACAAATCGTCTTGGGCCAAGCCACTGTGTCCATTCCCATAAGTCCACAAAGATAAGGAATCATTGGTGTGAATGCAAGTTCATGGTTTCCGATCTAACTTTATGACTGTCTGCAGATATTTTTCTCATTATTTTGACCACATTACCCTAAAACTCCTTAGCATTCCACAAAGTTGGTCCATCGCCTATATGTCCCCCTTCTCTTTAAGCATACCATCCTGCTGTGGTGCATTTCTGTTCACATCATGTCTTGTTTGTGTCATGCCTTCTAGTAGGCTAGGCTAATGTTCCCCAGGGTGAATTTGAGTGTGAAGGAAGTGCAGAAGTGGAATTGCTCCAATTCTTCCAACTTCTGGGTTTTTGAATTAGAAATAAGTACTTTGATTTCCAAATTTGAGTGCTAGTTTCTCTCAAGCACCTTTTTTCTATTTTCTTGAGGAGTTTTAAAGGCTCAATTAATTGATTTTCAGAAAATATTTGTAGTAGGCTCATAAAAGTTCTTGAGACCTAAATTCATTTCTACTCAAAATGAAATCACAAACTATACATCTGGATTTTGTGTAGAGATTTTTCAACTAATGGATAAAAGTTTATTCACAAAAAAGAATCAGCAAACAATTACAGGTACAATAAAAGAATCACTGTTTTTTCCCCAAAATATGACTTTTAATTTATAATGTTACCAAATCAAAACATGATTAGGGTCAAAGTCTGGCTTCTGGGGTACACATGAGAGAATTTTATTTAAAAAAAATGGAAGGAAAACACATTCCTGACAATGCTTACTCTTAGAGTGCTTTCAGCATGAGTTATCTCAGTCTTTCTCTCACTTTTTTTGTTCTGTAGTTTCTACTTTTCTCTGAGCCTGGGTCCATGTGCTTCCACTGGTATTTCAAAATATTTATATAGCCCCTTGCAAAGGAAAAGATAAACAGCACAAGACTGTGATCCTCATGCTCATTTTGGCAGGAGGGGTGAAAAAAATCACTGTAAAGAATAGTTTCACAATAAAAATGATGACAAAGCAAAGCCCTTCCCATGTAAGGGAGACAAAATTCCTACCAATAACAATCATTGAGACCAACAGCAAAATAATTTAACAAGCATTTGTTTAAAAGTGTTTTCATACAAAACCTGTGTGCAAATAGCTTTTCTATCCTAATAAAATGTCAATCTTGTTGTCACCTAAATTTGCATTAATTCATTATAATTGGTAGACAATATGCTTATGTGTTATGAACTGAATAACAATATGAACACATTTCTGAAGGCAAAAAGTCTGAATCTTTCCACTTCTTCTTCTTCTTCTTCTTTTTTTTTTTTTTTTTTTTTTTTTGAGTAGGAGTCTCACTCTGTTGCCCAGCCTGGAGTGCAGTGGCACGCTCAAGATCACCGCAGCCTCAATCTCCTGGGCTCAGGTAATCCTTCTCCTTCAACCTTCCAAGTAGCTGAAACCACAGGCATGCACCACCACCACACCTAGTTAATTTTTTTTTATTTATTGTAGAGTTGAGGTCCTGCCTAGTTGCCCAGGCTGGTCTCAAGCACCTGGACTCAGACAGTCCTCTTGCCTCCACCTCCCAAAGTACTGGGATGACAAGTGTGAGCCACTGCGCCTGGCATCTTTTTCACTTCTCCATCAAACTAATTACACCTTACAGCTTGATTGAGTTATTCTTCTTTCTTTATCTCCTAATGAATATTTTATAATCCATAAAATAAATAATACTTTATGAAATAACTGATTTTAAAATCAACTGAAATAACTAAAAAAGAAAAATAAATATGTGCAAATTCTTTTTCAGACACTATTTGCATGCACATTTATAAACCCAACTATTTGTATATAATATGCTAAATGTCTATGTACAAATGTAAATGCAAGAATGGATGCAATTATACGGCTATCAACCAGTAAAACATTCAGTGCACATTATACTTTGTAGAATATATTTTGCCTGGATGAGTTGAGACAGATTGTATAATAAAATGAACATGGCAAAAGTGGGTTTTAAGTCAGGAAACAGAACAGTAAAGCAATTTCCTGACTTATTTAAATGCTTTCAAAGAAAAATGTCATTACATACTTGAGTTACACTGGCATATAATTACATGAGCATCACAAATAACAATGTCTTACTAAGAAAAACAGAAGTTATTATAGAAAAATTATTTCCCATTATAAATCTTCATTTTAGGCTCAAGTAAATACCCACAAAAGGTATTTGCATGTTATCAAAATTAATTCGTTATTAAATCATCAGTTATTATTATTTTTAAAAGTTTGCTTCTAATTATATTTTTCAAAACTTTTTGCCGTGCTCAGTGGCTCAGCCTGTAATCCTGCGCTTTGGGAGGCTGAGGTGAGTGGATTGCTTTAGTCCTTGGGTTCGAGACTCACCTGGGCCACTTGGCGAGACCTCATCTCTACAATAAAAGAAAATTTAAAAAATCAGCCAGGCATGGCAGGGCATGCCTGTAATTCCGGCTACTCGGAAGGCTGAAGGGGAAGGATCACTGGAGCCCAGCAGGTCGAGGCTGCAGTGGCCGCTCCCAGCCACCACACTCCAGTCTGGGTGACAGAGTGAGACTCCAACTCAAACAAAACAGAACAAAACAAAACTTTTCTAGTCACAATAATATTGTTTATCATATGTAAAATAGCATAATTGTTTACTTAGTGTAAGTGAATTAATATTTTCATTTTAAATTATGGTAATTATAAAGAATATAGTATACCATAAGTTATGTTTTTAAAATTATCTTTGTTCTTTGTACTAAGATTAGTATTTGTTGGAATACCAAAAAATCTTTTCTATAGTTATAAGTGATTTAAAATGTAAAATACCACAAGGGATTACTGTTTTCACTCTAATGATGATGAAGCTCCAAATATCCTACAAAGTCATAATTTTCAGTCCATAAAAACCTGAGGTTACAAGGTAACCAAATAAAGTGAATTCTTAAGGGTCATAAGACCACATAAATCGGAACAGAATAGATTGGTTCACCCTTTATCAGTGTACAGGAGAAATAGGAAGCAATCATAAAGACAGATGAGAGGAAAATAATTGAAATTTTAGTTATTTTTTTGTTTGTTTATTTTTGTAGAGAGGGGTTCTTGCTATGTGGCCTAGGCTGATCTTGAACTCCTGGCTTCAAAAGATTTAATGAATTCTTAAAGACCATGATAGTCCAGAATATCCATTCTCAAAGTTCTCAAAGAATTTATACTCTGAATCTAACAGTCCTTGAGAGTCTCAGATATGAAAGGAGTCACCATTCAGTCGCCAACTCTTTTCCTCTAGTCTCCACTAGGTGGTCACAAGAAAGACTATGGATAGAGCAAAAGACATGAGAAAGCTCTCCTCACTGGTGCAAATGATTTTATTTCATAGGAAGCAAAAGCCATCTAGCATTAGAAACAAGAAAAGAAGCTTTAAGCCAGGTTCGGTGGCTCAGCCTGTAATCCCGCGCCTTTGGGAGGCTGAGGTGAGTGGATTGCCTGAGCCCACGGATTTGAGACCCGCCTGGGCAGCAAGACCTCATCTCTACAATAAATCAAAATATCAGCCGGGCGTGGTAGCACATGCCTGTAATTCCGGCTACTCGGAAGGCTGAGGCGGAAGGATCGCTGGAGTCCAGCAGGTCGAGGTTGCGGTGGCTGGGAGTGGTCACTGCACTCCAGTCTGGGCAACAAAGTGAGACTCCAACTGAAAAAAAAAAAAAAAAAGGAAAAGAAGCTTTATTTTCCCTATTTTCAAGCAAAGGTTGACTTCTGGTGGAAAAGTAATAAAAGTAAAAGTCACCAGCTATAAATGTTGACTATTGCTAGAGAAGAGATAGTATAAAAGATACTTCCCACTGTTGGAAGGACAAGAAACCTAAATGAGACTAGACTTTCCACAAAATAGATATCTGAGGCTGGTGGGGGATAAGACTCAGATTGATTATACCAAAAATAAGGCAGAGTCTAACTGTCATGGGAGGCAAGAAAATGGAGCATAAAAATACTGAAAAAACAACAACACACAAACAATAAAACCCACCTCTGAAACCGAGGCTAGAGCAAGAGAATCAACTCTCAACTCTGGCCCTGACCTTGAATCTTGCACAGAAAGGTAAGTAACAAGTAGCAGTCACAAACCACTGAGGAGGGATGAGAGTGAAGTCAGATGCCCTCCATGGAATGTATACAAGGCCTGCCAAAGCTAAAGGTGGAGCATGGAGAACATGAATTACGAAAAACTCTCTAGGACTCCAAAACTCACATTATACATGAGGTAGCATAAGCCCACCACTGAGATACACTGTTCATAATTACGGCAGCATCAAAACTCAAACTCAGCCCAACTACTAATTACACTGGTTTTGACTCCCACAAAATAGCCTAACAGAAGTAGAGGCATGCCCATGTCTTGGCATAAATACTATTTCCTTCCACCTCTAATATTCTATTACTATTACAATATAATAGTAATATTATTCAATCAAATGTACTATGAGACATGCAAAAGAAGAGCAACAATAATGACCCATTGTCAAGAGACAAAACAGTCAACAGAAAGAAAAACAGTCACGTGTAACAAGCTGGAACTCTCAGAGAAACATTTTAACATAACTATGATAAATTTGATAAAGATGCTAATAGAAAAGTGACCAACATGTATTTATAGTGGTGAGTTTTTTTTGTAGAAAAATACAATGAAAACTATAAACAAAGATAAAATTAAAATATACACACACACACACAAAAACACACAGCATTGGAGATTAAAAATACTTTCAACAAACTTAAGAGCAGAATAGATATAGCAGAGCAAACACCAAGTAGAACTAATAAAAGGTCAATAAAAACTATACAAACAGAACACAAAAATAAATAAAAAGTATAACAAACAGAAAGTCTTTCAATATCTGTGAAATGATTTCAAGTCTGAAAAACATAGTTAGAAAATATTTTTCAAAATTAATTAAAAGAAAACAAACTGCACAGATATAATATCTCATTGAATTCCAAGAAGTAAAAATACAAAGAAAAACACAAATATGCTGAAATCCAATGGAAAAAAAACTTGAAAAAGAAAAAAATGTTATTTATAAAGAAGCAAAATTAACATCATCAGACATCAGATCAAAATCCAGGCAGCATTTTCAATGTGGTAGAAAAAAATAAAGCAACATCTTTACAAAATGAAAGATACAACTTTTAATCCTTAGTTGTATCTTAAAAATAATTCCTTCAGAAATGAAGGCAAAATAAAGACTTTCAGAAAAATAGAAAATAAGATAATCTGTTAGTATCAGATATGAAATATGAGAATTGTTAGAGTGTTGTTTAGGTAAAAAACTAATATAATAAATGAAAAATTGGATTTAAATTTAAAAAGTTACAAAATGAAGAAATGATAAAAATATTTCAGATATAAAACATATACTTATTTTTTACTATATAAAAGACAAAGATCTTAAATAATAACTATATGAAGACAAACATATTTTAGAAGCATGTAGAAATAAAGTATATGGTAATAAGAGCACAAAGAATTGGACGGGAAATCGAAAAGTGTACTCATATATGAGATAAATTAAAAATAGACATTGTAATTGCTAAAGAAAAGTTGTGAAATGGTGTAATACCAAGACAGTAGAAATGATGTTAAAATGGTACCTTAAAATGGCTACGCTTTCCATAAAATGTCAACTCTGGCACATAAACATTCAGGATGTCGTCACCTCCATGTTTAAGAAAAGAAAAAACAATTTGTACAAACTGAAATTCAGTGACTTTTCTTGGACTAATCAGATAACTGGAATCACAGAGCTAACTGCCATCCTAAACTCTAGAGGAACAGGAGAGTTGATATAATCATAAAGATTGCTTAAGTGGAGTAGAAGATACTAGATCATCTTAGTTTTCATAAATTGCTGGTGGCTGAGAGTGACAAGTGTAAGAATGAGAACCTTACACTACAAAGGTTAGCAGCCTTTGGGGTTCTCATACTTTTATAAACTTTATTTCCAAAAAGCTTACCAGGTTCTCAATGTGAAGTCTGGGCAATGTCCCCTCGATGCTTCGATTGGTAGAGAGGAAGAACAGCTCTTGAACCAGCAAAATAAACAAGGAAAATAAGGGGAATATCAATATCAAAAACAGGATGGATCAAGAAAACTTTACATTAAACTACTATGTGGAGCATCTGGATGCAATGTTGAATAAAGTGTGATCACTACTATGTAAAAGAAACCAAAAGTCTGTGCTTAAAAAACCCCAAAGGATCAGGAAAATGTGAACACTAACTGGTGTGTTTAATGAAATTAGGCATTACTGTTAAAATTTATTTTATATCTGATAAAAAAGAACCCTTGTCTTTGAGAGATACATACTTACTATGTACAGATAAAATTTGTAGGGGTTGCTTCAAAATAATTCATGGGATTGGGGTGAGTGGGAAGAGATAAAACAGGATTGGCCATGAGTTGATAATTGTTAAAGTTGGGTGATAAGTATATGAGGGTTCATCTTACTATTCTTTTTACCTTTGAATTATGTTTGAAATTTTTTATTATTACTTTTTATTAAAGGCAAAACAAACTATAAAACTTTACAATAGCTTCTACACACATAATGAATGACATAAACGATGGCAAAAAAGGAAATATGACCAATGTATGCTAATACATTTGATAATGTAAGTTAAATGAGCAAATTTCTGTAAATTGAAAATCTATCCAAGTTCAATGAAAATAAATGGATAACTTGTAGTAAAACAATAGAATAAATCTATTGAATTTTTAACTTAAAATTTTTCCCACAGAGAAAACCCCAGTTCCTGATGGTTTCACTAGCAAATTCCACCAAATATTTAAGGGGGGACAGGCAATTCTACAAAGACTCTTTTAGAAAACAGAAGTGCAGATAATACTTCCCCACTTATCCTGTGAGGCCAGATTTATTTTGACATCTAATCAAAGATATTATAAGAAATCTACAGACCAATATCCTCCATGTACACAGAAACAAATTTCTTAGCAAAATGCTATCACATTAATCCAACAACTGGAATTTATCTTAAGAGTGCAAGATTATTCAAAATTTATAAATCAATATAAATTACTATATTACCAATAAGAAAAACATATGCTAATATGAATAGATTCAGAAAAAAATTAAAGAAAATTAAGCAGCCATGCATGATTTAGAAAACTATCAGCAACCTAGAAATATGAAAAATTCCTCAATGTTATATAAAATATGTAATTATAACTAACATCATACTTCATAAAGAATAATGGAATTATTTTCTTCTATGATCAGGAATAAGCTAAGAACATATGATTACACTATTCCTATTCATCCATTTACTAGAAGTCCTAAAAATGTTAAATAAAGCAAGAAAGGAAAACAAAAGCCATATAGATTGAAACAGAAGAAGTAAAACTACCATCAAGTGAAAACAACATGATCATAAAAATAGATATTCCCAGTGAGTGTACAAATACATCACTAGAAATAATAAGTGAGTTTAGCAAGGATACAATGTTATTTTTTTAAAATGTATTTTAGATTTGTGGAGTACATGTGAGGATTTCCTGTATAAGTAAATTGTGTGAAGGTAAGGTCTGGTCTTCTAGTGATCTCTTGCCTCTTACTTCCCCCCTTACCTCCAATTTAGCAATGTCCAGCATCTGTTGTTCCCACCTCTGAGTACTGTGTTCAATGTTTAGTGCTCACTTATGAGTGAGAAAACATGGTATTCAGTTTTTGTTTCTGTGATAGTTCACTTAGAATTACTGTCTCCAGCTGCATCCATATTGCTGCAAAGGACATAATCTTGTTTTTTATGACTGTAAGGTATTTTATTATGTATATGCATCACATTTTCTTTATCCAGTACACTTTCTATGAGAGTCTGGGCTGGTTCCATGATTTTGCTTTTGTGAATGGTCCTGCAATAAACATATGTGTGCAGATGTCTTTGTAGAGCAATATATGTTCCTCTGGGTATATTCCCATGAGTGAGATTGCTGAGTCAAAAAGTAGCTCAATTTGTAGACCTTTGATAGAATTCCATTCAACTTTCTAGAAAAGTTGAATTAGCTTATATTTCCACCAACAGTATAGAAGCATTCCATTTTTGTTGCAGCTTTGCCAACAGCTGTTGTTTTTTTGACTTTTTAATGAAAGTCATCCTGACTGGTGTGAGGTATTATCTCATTATGATTTTGATTTGAATTTCTCTGATTAGTGAAGCTGAGAATTTTTTCATGTTTGTTGGCTACTTGTATGTCTTCCTTTAAGAAGTGTTTGTTCATGTCCTTTGTCCACTTTTTAATGGAGTTATTAGATTATTTCTTATCAATTTGTTTGTGTTCCTCATGAATCCTGGAAATCAGGTCTTGGTTGGATGCATAGATTTCAAATTCTTTTTTCTCCATTCTGTGGCCTGTCTCTTTACTCTTTTGATGGTTTATTTTGCTGCTCAAAAAATATTTTACCTAAATAAGTTCCCATCTTCCAGTTTTAGTTTTTGCTGTATTCGCTTTTGAAGAGTTGGCCATAAATTCATTGTCCAGGCCAATGTTCAGGAGGATGTTCCCTAAGTTTTCTTCTTAGATTCTTATAGTTTGAGATTTCACATGTAAGACTTTGATTCATTTTGAGTTCATTGTTGTATATGGTAATAGATAGTGGTCCAGTTTCATTCTTCTCCATGTAGTTAGCCAATTTTCCCAGCATAATTTGCTAAATACGGTTTCCTTTCAGATGTTTGTTTTGCCCGCATAGTAGAAGAAGAAATGATTGGTGGTCTGTAGTTTTATTTTCAGACTCTCTGTTCTGTTCATTGGTCTATATGCCTATTTTTATGCCTGTCCCATGCTATATCAGTTACTGTAGCCTTGTGGCAAAATTTGAAGCCTGAGAATGTGAGTCCTCCAGCTTTATTCTTTTTGCTTGGGTATTGCTTTAGCGATTTGGGAACTTTTTTTTTTTTTTTTTTTTTTGCTTTCATATGAAAGTAAATTTTAAAACTCAATTGTGTTTTTTGTATATTGGCAGTCAGCAATTGGAAATAAAATTTTAAAATTTGACTTACAATAGCATCAAAAATTATAATATTATTTGGTATAACATTAACAAAATATGTGAAAGATCAATCTAGTGAGATCTACAACACATGGCTGAAATAAATTATAAAACATTTAATGAAATGGAGAGATATGTTAAATTATGAATTAAAAGATCCAATAATGTTAAAATGTCAATTTCTTCTGACTTGGCCTATAGAGTCAATCTAACTCCTATCATATTTTATAATTAATTTATGCATATAAGGCAAATTATATTTTTAGAAATTTGTGTGGCAAGTCAACATAGTGGTTACTGTGGTTATAGTGATTGAAATAGGGCAAGACAGACATCTAAATTGCTGATAATGTTCTTTTTTTAAATCTGTTGTTATGTGCATGAGTGTATGTGACTCATAAGAATGCAGGCAGTCTGACTTCAAAATTAGTCTGTATTTCTTTATGTATATAATTCTTCTTTAAAATCTTTAAAAATGAAAGAAAAAAATAAAAAAGAAGGCTGGTAATAATTATGTTATAAGATCCTTGATTAATAATAGCAAATTGTGAAACAGAAATATTAGCATTGAGAGAAACATTAAGCAACAGCTCTTCTGTCTCCACCTAATTTGATTTATAAGCCAATAGAAACCTGCAGTGCTCAGGTCAAATCACTTGTCAAAGAACAAAACTAAAATCAGATTGTCCAAATATATGATGTTCTTGTTACCATGACTATTCAAAATAATATTTAGGTTATCAATGATTACCACAGTGCAGAGAATTCCACGATCAATATTCAAAATTATTTTGCCACTGACTCATGAGCCATCAAGACAAGCCTTTAAATCATTGTTTGCTTCAAGCTGTCTTTGGGGTTTATTTTTCAGAAGCAAGTGGGGAGAAGTTTCTGAGACTTGGTCATATTTGCAATTCTTTTGTATTTTGAATCTACCTTAATGGCAGGTAGAACTTCAACCTAGCTGCCTAAACATTTGGACAAGAATTAATGACATGCAAAGAGTGTCTAAATGCCCAAATCGATGGTATTTTTCAAATTCTGTCCTCACCTTGGACACAATTAATTCCAGTATTTGTTCTCATCATGAGGAAAGATTTTCCAGAAGTAGAATTAAACTTAAGAGAGATTCCATTAAAACCAGGCCTTATTTTCTGAAGTAAGCAGGTAATGATAAAGAAGAAAAAGTAGACATTAAAAAGAGAGGAAATGGCATGGAGTAATCTTTAAAAGATATTTAATATGGATTAGTTTCTAGAACAAAATTGTTATAATTGATTGTAATGCCCTGTTGTAAGACGATTTCTCACCATTACTATATTTCAGTCCTGGAAAACAGTTTTTAAACTAGAAAATAATAGTCTTAGTATAATTGTTAGGGCATGGGTGTTGCAATACCAATTATGCAACTAAAAGAATCATTCGCTACAGTAAGGAAACTATAAAACTAGAAAATTTTCATTCTAAAGTAATTTATTAAAGTCAGATGTGGAATAAATACAGATATCAATTAGTATCTCTAAAAGATGTTGTAGGGAGAGGAGGTGTCTTTTTCTTGTCCCTACCCTCTTCTTCAAACATCACCCTCTTTTAAGTAAAGAAAGAGAATAGTAATAATCATTATGCAAATCTCAAGTGATTAATTGGCCAAAGATGAATTAATAAAGTCAAACCATCTGTATTCTGATCCACTTTTCACAAATATGTATACTTAAGTTCTTTTTGCCTTGAAGGAAACTTTTTTGATACCTGGCAGAAGAACACATCACCACTATTTAACTCTGGCTGTAGCCAAATTATTAAAACCCTCTGTGCCTCAGTTTCCTCATCTATAAAATGCAGATAATAATAAGGTTATCAGGAAGATTGACTACATGATATAAAATAGTAAATATAGTACTTGGCAGACAGTAAGTCCCTAATATTGGATATTATTATTATTACTACTACTTAGAGTCTAGGCATAGAACTCTTACTTTAGCACAATTTATTAAGAGTTCCGTGGTAGGATATTGGGAATTAGCCTAGTTAATAATTAATTCTTTAATTATTTATTTGTAACTATTCAAGGTTGTAAATATCCCTCGAAACCTTGATAAAGAAAAGAATAATTATCCTAGCAGGATTTGGGTATTCCTAGTTTTCTTAGACAAATACCTATTAGGACCTCATTAAACTTTATTATAAGGTTACAATAATCACGACAGTCTGGTATTGGTACAAGAACAGGTTAATGGAACAGGAAAGAGATTTTAGAAGCAAAACCTCAATTTCTCATCTAACTCATCTTCAACAAAGGCTCCACTAGCAACCACAAGGGAGAGAATAACTTATTCAGTAAATGGTGCAGGGAAAACTGGCTGACCACATGCAGAAGATTAAAACAAGACCCCTATCCATCATCATACACAAAAATCAACTCTAAATGGATCAAAGACCTAAATGTAAAAGGTCAAGCTATTAGAATCTTAAAAAATGCAGGAGACACCCTGTGGAAATTGGAACTGGCAACCAATTCCTGATCAAAACTCCAAATGCCCACGCCATAGGAGATAAGATAGACAAGTGAGACCTCATCAAACTGAAAAGCTTCAGCAAAGCTAAAGAAACTATCATGAAAGCAGAGAGATAGCACACAGACTGGAAAAAAATATTTGCCAACTGTATATCTGACAAAGATGTAACATCTAGGATCTACAAGAACTCAAACATGCCGAGAAAGAAAAAAACAAATACCCTATTTAAAAAGTGGGAAAAGATATGAATAGACATTTCTCAAAAGAAGACAGATGAGCAGCAAACAGATACAACATGAAATAATACTCAGCCTCACTAATCAACAAAGAAATGCGAATTAAAACTCCACTGAGGTATCATCTAAGTCCAGTCAGGCTGGCCATCATCAATCACTCAAAAAACAACAAATGTTGGAGAGGATGCAGGGAAAAGGGAACACTTCTACATTGTTGAAGGGATTGTAAACTAATACAACCTCTGTAGAAAACAGTTTATGATTCCTAAAAGACCTAAATATCGACCTTCCATATGACCCAGCAATTCCTCTTTAGGGAATTTAACCAGAGGAACTCAAATCATTCTACAAAAAAGATACCTGCACATGCATGTTTATTGCAGCATTATTCAAATTAGCAAAACCATGGAACCAACCATTCTGCCTATCAAAAGTGCGCTGGATTAAAAAAACGTGGTACATATACATGATGGAATATTACACAGCCATAAAGAAGGACAAAATTATGAACTTCACAGCTACTTGGATGGACTTAAAGTCTATAATACTCAGTGATCTATCAGAAACAAAGAACTGAGTATCGCATATTCTCACTCATAAACGGACCTTGAACAACTATCATAATACTGTAAGAAAAAGATCGGTAGTAGTGATACTGCTGGGGGGGTACACTTCATCGATAAAGGTACCTGTTATCAAACCAGGTGAAGTAGGCACCAAAGGGAGGTCCAAACTTTACCTGTACAATAACCATTTGTACACCTAATCCTGAAATGTATCCATCATTAAAATAAAATCAAAAAAATCTGCAAAAAGGCAAGGTTACAAAGTTGTATGACGTATACTCCACCAAAATTTCTTAGCAATTGCTCCTAGGACTCTTTCTCTTTTTTTTAGACATCTTTCTTATCATATTATTATATCATTACCACCTGTCCTTTTCTCTAGAGTTCACATAAAACAGTACTTGCTTTATACATGTCTGGCAGCACTTAGAACAAATTCTGGAGAGATATAAGCACTCAGGAATAAACTTCTTTTTGTTAATATTATCAGGTTCAGCAAAAAAAATATTTTAATGCCTGAAAAAATTAAAAATGGTCACTGTGGTGCATGCCTGTAGTCCCAGCCATTCAGGAGGCTAAGGAAGGAGGAACATTTGAACCCAGGAGTCGAAGGCCGTAGTGAGTTATAATCTTATCACTGCACTTTATACAGGGCCACGAAAGGAGACCAGATCTAAATAAATAAATACAAATATAGTATTTTAATTTATATCTTTTAAAATTAGAAATAAGAATCTAAAAGAGAATACAGGTTCCCAGAAGTCAGAAATAAAATTTCTTGGTGATGAAAGAATCCATAGAATCCTTACTTTTTTGGCAAGTTTAACAATGGCCATAACATCGTTAATGTATCTATTGGGAGTTCTACAAAGCAATTTCAGAATTTTGGAATAACTTTCCAATGCACCTGTGCTGAAAACACCAGAGAATGCATGGATGTGCCCTAGGCTATTTACAGCACAAAATAAAATAAAATACAATACGGGTTTTGCAGAGGTCTTCTCACACAAAATGCACTGGCGGCAGAAGCTTTAGAGGGCCATAGGATGTCACAGAAAGAAGATGCTTTAAAGATGCGTTATGAGGCCAGGAAAGGTGGCCCATGCTTGCAATTCCAGCAATTTGGGAGGTCAAGGTGGGAGGATCCCTAGAAGTCAGGAGTTCAAGACCAGCCTGAGCATCACACTGTGACCTTGTCTATACAAAAACATTAATAGCTACTCAGAAGACTGAGGTGAGAGGATTGCTTAAACACAGAAGTTGGAGGCTGCAGTGACTTGTAATTATGCTACTGCATTCCAGATAGAGCAATAAAGGGAGACTTTGTCTCTTAAAAAAAAAAAAAGGCAAGAGCTACACTCTTAGGTTCCTTACACACTCTGTGTTTTTAACTGATATAAAATAGCTTATACGAAATAGCTGTGGTACAAAGCATCTAGTATCCACTCAGTAAATATTTGGAGAATGTATAAATGAGTGAATAAATACAGAATGTTTAGATATATTGTTGACAAATCTTGTGCTCACACTTCCTTTTGAAGTATAATAAATTTTCAGTTGCTTCAACATGGCTTTAGGGCTTCTCCTTTATTTCAGTGATTTATAACTTATAACAACCAACGAATTAATTACCAGTGGAATATGTATAATTAAAATTCTGTCTTAATGTTCTTGAGACGTGAGAATATTTTTCACTGTTGTTGCTGCAGTGCTCAAACCTATTGATCACATTAGTTGCTGCTTATTTTCATATAAACAAGCCAAATCAAATGTACATATATTATTGCCCACCATGATTTCTTGGTCTTAAGGATCATTTTCTACATGCATGTCATAATTTGATCAATGAAATCTTTAACTAGTACTTTAAGTAATATTTGAAGAGATTATTCATTAGGACTTTGATAGTAATTGAATCCCTTATGACTTCAGGGGGAAGAAAGCCTTCAAATTTATGTAGAGCACAGTTCATTCATTCAAAAACATCTTGGCATTCCTACTCCATCCCAGATACTGAGTTGGCAGCACGGCAGAAAACCAGGCAAGCTTTGTGTCGGTCGTTATCCTGAGACTTCCTTTCTATTCTCTTGTTCAGAACCCTGTTTCTGAACCAAATTGGACATCTGACTACTTGGCCACAGTTCATGTATTTCTTCTATACTTTTAAAGATTTTTTTTGGGGGGGGTGATCACTTTATAAATTGTGGGTATGTGGAGGGATCCCCCCAAAGCCAGAATTTACTGATTAAAAAAGTGTATTCATTGTTACATGTCACCTTCAAAGTATTCTTCATTTCATGCAATACACCTATCGAAACACTTTTTTTTCACTGCTCAAAACAGTTTTTGAATTTGCCCATTTTGGTGTCTTTTGTTGTTTCACCTCTTCCACTTTGGCAGAATGTTTCCTTTTGAGTACTTTTTCATCTGGGGAAACAAAAATAAGTCACTTGAGGTGGACAGAAAGGGTAGGGATCAGGCAAACAGGGAGAGTAGGGCATAGAGATCATGCCACTCTGGTCAAAAACTGCTGAACACTCAGCGCAGTGTGAAGAGATGCACTCGCAAGTCATCCAGCATGAAATGGACAAATGCGATGAAAAGGTTAAAACAATAACCTTTTCACTGAAGTTGATCACAGCTCTCACAGTAATGCTAACTGGTACACTGATGCTAATGGTTTCATAGAACATTTACCTAGTAGGGGAAGCTTATACTCAAAGGGACCTGCCCTCCACAACATAATTTCATGTTTTTTTGAGGTCCCCTCTCAAAGACTCATTAGAAAGTCTTTTTAAAAAGTCTAATAACATCTATAAAAATAAATTTATCTAGGTTTCAGAAACAGGTGAAACCATAAACTGGAAATGAGTAAATTCTTATTTTTCTCATTACCAAATTCTTATGAGGACTATCAACCTGTCACGCTCTACACTCTACTTTATAATATATATATATATTTATATATGTTAAAAACTGAACAAATACTGTAACTGCCTTTTTATTTAAATTTATAACTGAATTGCTATGTTTATTATATTATTTTTCAAAGTGTATCTTTAAATATATTTTCAAATGTATATTTGACCTCATCTAATGCTACCCTTCCTGGTCTCAAAATATGTGCTTGTCATATATATACTTATGAATATAAAAGCCTCCTTTATTTGAGGATTTCCAAATGTTGTGGGAGAGATTATATCTGTTGTGTATGTAAGAGTGAGAGGGTTGATCTTGGGTCATAATCATGCATGGAAAAGAAATCATAAAGTTGATATGTGAAGAACTGTCCATTTCATTTCTTGCACATAGATGTTTCAATAAATAGCAAAAGTCATGTTTCAAAAAATTTTGAATCTTTACTCTTATATTTACGTTTGCATAAGTTAAGACTCTCCTTGGATTGGCAGTAGTGGGATACTGCCGGGGCGGGAGGGGGGATACACAACATCAATAAGGGTACCTGATCTCAAACCAGGCCTTAAGTGGGGACCAAAAGAGGCCCAAACTTTGCCTGTACAATATCCCCTAGTATACCTAATCCTGAATTGTATCCCACATCTTTAAAATAAAATATATTTATAAAAAGACTCTCCAGAGTCAATAAGAGATAGAAGGAGATAGAGATAGAGAGTTAAAAATAGAAAGATCAACTTATAATAAAAAATTGGCTTATGAAATTATGGAAGCTGAGAATTCCTACAATCTGCTAGAGACCCAGGATAGCATGTGGTATAGGTACAGTTCAAGTCCGAAGGCCTGAAAACCAGGTGTACTGATGACATAAGTCCCAATCTGAGAGTAAGAGAAAACCAATGTCCCAGCTTATCCTTTCAGGCAGAGGAAAAGATTTTCTTCCTTATGCCTCTTCGTTCCCCTCAAGGGATTGACTGATGCCCACTCACACTGGGGAGGTGTTTTAGTCTGTTTGCGTTGCTATAAAGGAATACCTGAAGCTGGGCAATTTATAAAGAAAATAGGTTTATTGGCTCACAGTTCTGCCGGCTGGGCAGGAAGCTTGGCATGTGCGTCTGCTTCTGGTGAGGGTCTCGGGCTGCTTCTGCCCATGGCAGGAGGTGAAGGGAAGCCTGCAAGATCCCATGCTAAGAGGAATTGGACGAGGACAGAGGGAAAAGGGTTGGCAGGCTCTTTTTAGTAATCAGATCTCATAGTAATTATAAACCAAGAACTCATTCATTACTGCCAGGATGACACCAAACCATTCATGAGGGATCTGCCCCTAGGACCCATACATTGGGCCCCACCTCCAACATCGGGGATCAAATTGCAAAAAGACGTCAGGAGAGGGCAAATATCCAAACTCATATCATTGGCTTTCTGGAGTGAGGTCACCCTTTGAAAGGATGTAAATGTTTTCATCAGTCACTTTTGAAAATGGAGAGGATCTTCTAAAAAATCACTGGTAGTTAACATAAAAAGAGAAAATGGGCATACAACGTAAAATGGGTCCACCACGGTTCCATGATTCAGCAATGCCTCTTATTTTCCAGGCTACATTTTCCTCGTGTTTCAATGACATCCTAAATTAGTATTTATCTGAATCCTTTTCAGGTTATCTATAGAAGTTGTTCCTTGCCTCATTTGTAAACCAGTCCCTTACACATGTCCAAGTGTGGCTAAAATCTCTTGCTGTGTAGTGTCATCCACCCTTCTCACCTCCTTCGTTCCAGCTAATCTTGGTGTTGTCTTCTACGGTTTCCACTGCTAAGTTTTGTTCATTTCATTTGGAGGAGCATTATCTTCTTAGTACCTTCAGAAGCATATCTGCTGTTTGTCACGAGGCTTCCAATATCCGAGGTTCTCTTTTAATGCAAAATGTCCCCGGGATGCATCTTTGGTCTGTGCCTGGTTTTCCCACTTCATTCCATATCCCTATGCCCAGAATCCACTCATAATTCCTCATATCCTATTGTGATCCATGGGTAGACATGATTCAAGATTCATTTTACGTCACCTTGGATCCAATGAATAAACTATCGTTTAATGATCTGAACCTTCAACTATAAAATCATCCCATGAATTTAATGCATTTACGAAGAGGTAATACCTTTTTATGCCTATTTTTATTACATTAACTTAACCCACTTCCAGATCCATTAAGATCATCTAATAATCTGTAGCATTACACATACATTGCTAAGTAGCATGTGAAATGTCCTCCAGTAACAAAAGGTGAGAAAATATGTTTAAAACTAGGAATATACAAATAAAAACAAACAAAAACAGTCATTAAAAAGTCCTACAGCAATGCAACTGAGACATTGAAACAGTCAATGATTTCAAATTATGTTCCTGTATAACATGTTACATAACAAAGCAAAGCTGTGTTATTTTAGATTTTAAAAAAGCGTCGGTTATCAACCTATATGTACATTAGAATCACCTAGAAAGGATTGATGAAATTCATAAACTGAAACCTGAAAAGTGAACATTCTAATTCAGTAGGTCTTTAGACAGATCTGAGAAACATAAGTAGCAGAACCTGAGAAACACAGCTGTGAGCAACACTGCGTATTTTGGTGTGTCCAGTCTTTTTCTCAGCATCTTTACAATAATGGTTAAGGTTAAGCAAACCATATTATTTATATGTAACTACACCTGAGCCTAATTTCCCCCACGAAATTTTATGGCTACAAACACAAATTTTTTTGTTTTTGTTTTTGTTTTTTTAATGACTAAGCTCCAGTATCAGAATGAGGACTATGTATACATTTTTCTTCAGCTGACTTATTGGAAGAAGCTGCTTCCCTTTCGGAGTCCTGGAAATGATCTCCCTTTGAACTGTATCATGACACTACCTGAGTTGGATAGTTAAATATTCCCCAGCACAAGATGCTTAGAGATATGTTTTGTTAACAAATTGGTAGAGCTATGCTTCTCAACCTTTAATGTGCGTGCATTACCACCTGGGTATCTTGTTAAACTGCAGATTATGATTTGGTAGATCTAGAAAAGGCCTTAGGATTCTGCATGTCTAACAAGTTCCCAGAAGATGCTAATACTCCTGTCCTTGTATATACTCTGAGTAACAAGATGTAAACTATATTCACATAAATGATTTAATGTTTGTTATACAAGATTATTCCTCTTACTGGTACTAGGGTTAATCTTACATGAAAATAATACATTCTTAGGGAGAAAGAAGCTGGATTACAAAGCTAGGGCTGTTTTAACATTAAAATTATATATACTGGGGATGCCAAAAAATATATACACATTTTAAGAGATGTAAAGGGTTGTTCACCATAATCAGAAGTGTCTGGATGCTGATGGTAACTACTTTGAGCACCTCCTGTAATTGCAGAAGTCAAATGTAACTTGTATTCACCTATTGTTATTGGTATATATTGAGTATTACAATTTTAATGCAGTTTTTCCTTTCTTAAAATGTGTATATATTTTTGCACCCTCCGTATTTGTTACATTCATTTTTCTGCCAGAGTTGACTTTATTTTAATTTAGAAAAAAATCTGAAGAAATAATATATTTTAGAGGACATTGCATTCATTTTCTGTGTGTTAAAAAAGTTACCACAACATGTGCAGCATAATAGCGACACACATCTGTTATCTCACAGTTTCCTTGGGTCAGGAATCCACATGAGAGTAAACACAGAGTCTCACAACTGAAATCACTCTGTCAGTTGGGCTGCATTTCTTTCTGACCTTGGGATCCTCTTTCAAGTTCACCAGTTAGTTGGTAGAATTACTTTTTCTTTTGTTCCCTGTGCTGTAAAACTAAGGCCCCATTCTCTCGTTGGAGATTGGTGGCAGGAGGAGATTCTCAGTTCTTGAAGGCATTTCTCAATTCCTCATCACAGGGCCTCTTCAGAGGCCTCTCATTCCTTGAATATCTGACTTCTGACACTGACCTCTAGACTGAAGTTTAAGGGGCACATGTGGTTAAGTTAGGCCCACTGAGACTTCTCTCTTTTAAAGTCAAGTGATTGGTGGCCTAATTACGGAAGTGATATCTCATCATATTTACAGGCTCTACACACACTCAAGGGGAGACCATTAAACCGTGTGCATACCAGGGGCCAAGAAGCTCAGGGACCATGTTAGAATCCTGCCTGCCTCTGATATTTATATCTATTTGAGGAAGCAGTAACTTGAATTGCATTTTTCTCTTTCCACAGTTCTTGTTTGGACATGACTGTACTCCCTTAATATTTTTTGTCATAACATTTCAAATATTTTAGTCAATAAAATATTTGAGAAGCAGAATATATGAAGTTATATTTGTTGGGCTTCTATTCTAATGCAAAGAGACAAATATATATATATGAGTGTCACAGAGTGCCAGTATAAAAGGACAGATTGAAGAAATTTGCCAATTCATTTCCACCCAATGTATTTCAATAATAACTGTGTTTTTAAAATGTGATCTTTTGGCTGGATTTTGAATGCATTAGAGATCTCTGGAGTTATCTATCACAACTTTCCCTCGGTTTTTAAACTAAATATCTTTCTTTGGTATGCAACATTTTCTTAGGTTCTGAAATGGAAGAATTCAATGTAAAAAGTAATGGTTTTCATAGTGCTTTATAAAGCATTAACAAATGTACTACTTTATCTATAATAGCAACATTGAATTGGTATCATAATTATCTAAGAATTTAAGGATAATAGCAACATTGAATTGGTATAATTATTATCTAAGAATTTAAGGATAGTAAAACCAGACTCAAAGAGATGAAGTGACTTTTTCAACATCATCCAGATAGCAAATGATGATATGACCAAACACTAAAGACATGATTACTGCTTCCAAGTCCAGTACTCCAAGGTCACCCTGACATATCAACCCACAACACTACACTACAAGGATTATGTCATTGGATTTAATATCTAGAATAATGAATGTAACTTTTAAACATGCTACAAAATCCAAGGAAGCTTAAACACTAGGATAATATGGTGCCATAAGAAGAAAAAAAGTGCAACACGTGGTGATAACATACAACATGTGTTATGGAAAGGTAATGTTATAGCTGATACATAGATGAATAGTTTAATAGCTCTTGCCATTTACACAATTGAGAGCAGAATTAAAAGGCAAACTGAAAAAGTAGTGATTATGCACACTGGTGTTGTAATATACTCTAGCCCCAAAATAGTTTCAACAAAATATAGTCTTTATTCGCCTGGGAAAGGTAATGGGGTGGTATCACATAAATGTAATAGAAGAACAGTTCTTAAAAGAAGAATAAAAATATATGTTGACATTTGTAATAAGTATTTACCATATAAATAATTCTGTTATAATAGTATTTGATGATTTAAGTTATATAACCATATTTTCATTTAGAATATCATTGTATGTCACTAAAGTTAGTTATAAGCCCAAAATATCATCACTAAAATCATCAAAGTATATGAATCATCTATTGTGCAAATGCTTTTTTAAAAAACATAGAATATACAGTTAAACCTAATAATCTAGTTATGTACTATTTTATTCTGTTATTAAAAGTTTACTTTTTCTTTCTTCTCTGATATTTAGCATCAATTTTTATTTTATGGTTTCCTTTTAACCATTACTATTTAAAATGTGAAACAGTTTCAAACCAATAAGTGTATATGGCTAAGTACAGGCCATAACCAAACAAAATATATACTTAAAAATATAATATGATAAGGGTGATTTCTAAGATTGAAATTAAACCACAATAACTCAACCAAAAGGTATTTTGTATCTCTGGACTTATATATTAGTCAAGTTTAAGCCAAATTAAAATAGTGAAACTCTACTACTAACATGAATAATTTCAATCAAAGATGAACAATAAGAATACAGTGGAAAGAGTCCAAAACATTAAAGTTTGTCCTCAGAAAACGATGAAAGAAAATTGAAGGGTATGATGATTAGAGAAAGATAAATCAAAATCAGAATTAGTATCTGTTCAGTACTATCCAGAGGACAAACATGCTCTTCTCATTATATCCCTGGGAACTCATTTCATCGAGATCCCTGATCAAAACGTCCTCTTATCAAAGAGGATTTGCTCTGCCACCCATCTGATACCACACTCAGCCATCCATCTTCTCCATGTTGAACTACATTAGTGGTACTCATATACGTAGTTATCTGTCCCTTCTTATTAGCATAGAGCTCAACAAACATGACTCCATAAATTCTGTTTCTCACTAGGTACTCAGTGATAAAATGAGAACACAACTGGTTAGATATTAGTTAAAATTAAGGAAATTGCCTCACATGCAGCATAGCAAAACAATTTTGAGTGTCTCTTCATTGGCATCTAATTTTTTTTTTCCTTACAGCTCCAGTGTAAGGAAACATACATAGTGGCTACAAATTGTCTTGTGCATTTTGTACTTTTCCCTTAAGCAATCGCATTTCCATTTTATTTTTTATTATCATAATCATTAATGAAAATGATGATTTAGAAACATAAATTTTGATCCAGTCTTCATGTTAAGTGTTAAATTAATGGTTTTCAATTCAGTTTGGTGAGTTTTAATCAATAAATTAATTTACCTTATATTAAAGGGTTCCTATAAATCAACAACAAAATGACAAAACATCTCAATTAATAAGTGGGAATAAATCTAAGAGAAATTTCACCAAAGAAGATACAGCACAATCAATAAGCATAGGGACAAAACGCTCAGCCTCAGTAGTCAACAAAGAAATGTGGATTAAGACCACTATTAGAAATCACTCTACACAAGCCAGAATCAAGAACACTTGAAAGACTGACAATATTGAATACTGGCAAGCTATGGAGCATTCATACTTTCATACATTGTTGGTAAATGCGCAGAGAGATACAAGTGATTCAAGCACGTTCTGATAAAATTAAATATACACCTATTATTTAACACCCAAAAGTCCTAGGTAATTACCCAAGATAAATGGAAACTGATATGAACAAAAAGGTATATATAAGAATCCTTATAGAAGTTTTATTCATAACATCCCGAACCTGAAAGTAACCCTGGTTTCTATTTTTAAAAACTGCAAAGTATTGTACTGTATTAATATGATAAAACACAACCTAGTAATAAAACAACAAACTACTAATATGTGCAACAACATGGATGAATCTCCAAACCATTATTCTGAGCAAAAGCTGACTTATACAAAAGAGAGCACATTTGTGATTCCATGTATATGAAATTCTAAGAAAAGAACTAATTTGTAGCTTTAAAAAAGCAGGACAGAACTATAATTGTATTTGAAAAGGTAGAGAGTTAGGATTGATTGAGAAGGGATATTGGGGGAATTCTGTGGGTGGGTATCTTGATAATTTGCAGTTACTCAGTTGCACAGATTACATGTATTTGTCAAACTTCATTAAATAGTATATTTGAGATTTTTGCTTTTCAGTCTGTCAATTTCACACACACACACAATAACTTATACTTTCAGGCATGCTGAAGGGTTTAGGGATAAAATGTACCAATAGCTGCTACTCTTTTTGAAATGAATGAAAATAAAAAGTATTGATGGATGGGTAGAGAATTAGACAAAATTAAACAAAATGTTGATTGTGGGATCAAAGTAGAAGGTAACATAGTTGTTCAATAACATTTCTAACAATTTTTCTATGTATATGACAATTCTAATACTAAAATACTAGGATTAAATATAGAGAAGATAAGTGGAACAGTATGTTATGGGAAAGCTGAGTAACATTTGAGCACAGTATTTGTTGAAGGACTAACTAAAAACATACTTAAAAAGTAGAAGAAATCTTACTTGTGAAGGAAATCGTGTGCCATACTTTGAATTTGACATTATATCATGTCATCTGTAAGAAAATATTAATGCGACATGCTCAGATCAGGTCAATTCATTTACTTGTTCATTTTCACATTAAACTTTTCATATACAATACGCAGTACTTCCTATATGCTAGATTATTAAGATATAACAGAAGAAGACAAACAATTCTGTAACCAGTAGGGACCATGTATATAGTAGATACAGATTCATAAGTAGCAAACAAAATGATAATGTTTTAGAGATTCTGGTGGAGACAAAGCAAGGAACTTTCTCAATACCTAGAGTAGATGTCTCACACAGGCTGTTTTGGATCCAAGTTCTGCCATGGATGTAAAGGATAGACTGAAAGTTTTTGCAATAGGACAGGTAAGGAGAAAGTTTGTGAAGGATATTGATAGTAGAATTGGAGAGGGGTACATCCTGAAATGCAATTTTTCACACTCAAGTCCCTTTACCATTAAGTAACACTACTTTGTTTTGAATGATTTGGTAGAATAAAATGATGCCGAAAATAAAATGATTTGGGGGAAGATGAAAACAATATTACAACTATAAAAGTACTCAATACAATGAAAGAGAAAGATTGCTTATGACTATTATTTGTTGCCTGGCATTAAGGTCGTATTGTTGAAAATTCCATGTATCTTAACCCAAAGCTTAAAATCACCAAAGTAATCCTCACAATCATTCATACTAGCCTCCCACAGTAATCTTTTTTTTTCCTATCTTTTTTCTGAATGGATCAAATAACTCAGACCACCCCAGTAAAGTCTAATTAGGATGAGCCTTTAAATTTATCTAGGGAAAAATGTGTTCAGAGCTAATGAGGCATTGCAGGAAAAATAGACCTAGCTGTAAGCAATCTCCTTAAGAAGAGAACATTCGGGCAACCTAATTCAAAGACTATATTGTATGTGCCTGTGTGTTCAAGAGAGGTTTCTTTTTTCTCTTCAATTTCTCACCCTCAAACCAAATTTCACTCGAAAGAAGTAAAAATGTTAAGAAGACACTTTAAATTTTCATTTTAATAAAAGAACCGGCAACATTCTTCTATGAAAAGTCAGTAGCAATTTTTCTTCAGAAAGAAAATTCCTCAAGAAATTCAGATTTAATTACATCATACAGCAGCTGAAAATGAAATCATGTTGGAAACCAAAGACAGCATTCTTAGAACATGTATGGAACTATACATGTATTTCATCGTTTTTATTATTATTATATGGTTGTTGAATGAAATTATACTAGTCTCATTAAATTTAAAATTATTATTGCAGAGTTAATAATATGGTGCTGCTTTTAAATATTTCATTTCTATATACGAGGTCCAATAATTAGGTTCACAAACCATCCTAGAAAAAGTGCTTCATACCTCATTGCTGAATATCATCACCATGATCATCTTCGAAGTACTCCCCTTAGGAAACTATGTACCGACATCAGCGCCTCGTCCACCTGTCAAAGCAATTTTGGAACTCATTTTTTTGGAATAGCCATCAGAGCTGTTATCATTATTTGTTGAGGCCTGACAATTAAGTTTGCAAATTTGCCACCATGCGCTTAAATTGGCTACTCTGTACAAGTAACTATGTTAGAACACCCTCCCTACTCACCTCATCTGGCCCCCAGTGACTTTTTTCTTTTCACATGATAAAGAAAATACTGAAAGGAAGACACTTGATGACATTCAAGACATCAAGGGTAACACGAGGACAGCTCTGATGTCCTGACTGTCATCATCTGATGTCCTAAATGTCCTGAATGGCATCAAAATGTCTTCCTTTCAATATTTGCTTTATCTTTGGGTAAAGAAAAAAGATATCAGGGGCCAGACCAGTGAGTAGGGAAGATGTTCCAATACAATTATTTGTTTACTCCCTCACAGACAGTACTGTGTGAACTGGACTATTTGCACACATACCTTTCTTATGCAAAGATTTTCAATTAAGACTTTCCTGTTTCTCTATCAATTTTATTTGGTCCCTATGCTTCTCAAAGTCAGCCAACAATTTTCACATACAATTAGATGAATTTTTGCAATGTTTGTGTCAGTTCTCCTCATGACTGGCCATCTAGACTTCTCTTCATCATCAGTGACGCCTTCTGTCCCCTCAGAAAAATGTTTAATCCATTTGTGCATTGCCGTTTTCTTCGTGATATTATTCTCATAAACATGGACTAACATGTCCCTGATTTCACTTCCACTCTTGTCAAGTTTAACAAGGAATTTAATGTTCGTTGGTTGCTATAATTCAAACTCCAACATTCTCACAATGACAGCTCTGATGGCTGTTCCAGAAAGAGTTCCAAAATTGCTTTGACGGGTGGACTAGGCGCTGGAATCAGTGCATTGCTTTGAAGGTGACTGTGGTGATATTCAGCAATGAGGTATGGGACACTTTTCTTCAGATGGTTCACAAACCTAATTGTCAGACCTCATATTTTATTTGCAACTCTTGTATTATTTTCTTGTTCAGTCTTATCAAAGAGATATTTATCTTAACAAAAACATGTTTTTGATTTGATTAATCTTTGCTTCTGTTTATTTCAATGATTTCTGATTTTATCTTTATTCTTTCTTTCCATCATATTACTTTGAGTTTTCTGTTGTTCTTTTTTTTCAAATTTATTTTATCTTATGCTCAACTTGTTTACCATTTGTTTAGACAATTTAAATGTTCATTTAAAATATATTTAAGGTTGTTTTGTACATGTAAGAACTGCTTTAATTCTGTCTCACAAAATGTGACTTATACTTTTAAAAATTGTCCAATAATTTAGTATATCGAATTTTAAAGGTACTTTATGACTTCTTTTGTAACCTGAGGATAATGTAGTTATATACTATAGTGTTTTAAAAATAACACATTTAAGGCTACCATTTAAATTTTAGGTATAATTTTATTGTAATTTAGATAGAGCCGTAGTATATTGATTTTTAGAAATTCAAGGAAAATTCTTAATAAATGCTTATGTTTACAAAAACTGTGTTTTTGATTTGATTAATCTTTGCTCTATTTTCTAACTTTTCAATGTGAATATTCCTTTGTCCTATTTTCTTCCACAAATTCTTTCAATCAGAGGATATGTGTGTGTGTATAAATATATATATATATATAGTCAGATGTATATGTATATATAGTCATAGTTTGTCATAGTTTTATAGTCATAGTTTTATCTGTCATCGTTTTATGTATATAACTTTATATGCATATGTATGTATAGTTATAAACACATAGTTTTATATATATATATATAACTATGACAAAATTTTCTCCATTAATTTTAGAAATATTTCATATTTTACAAATGTTTCTATTCTCCTTCCCCTCACTTTCCTCAGTGATTTCTAACAAAACTGAAGAATACCTGTGGTAGGCTTATTAGTAGACTGAACATGGCAGAGCAAAAATATTTCTGAGCTTAAGGATATCTTAATATTGTTGAGAAAAAAGACAAACTGTAAAATATTTAAAGAGGTTTATGCTGAGCCAATATGAGTGACCACGGACCTAGGTACTATTTCAAGAAGGTCTTGAGAAAATGTGCCCAAGAGGTTCAGGTTGCAAATTGACTTTATTCACTTTAGGGAGACAGAATTTACAGGCAAAGGCATATCGATACTTGTAAAGGATACATTGGTTCAACCAGGAAAAGTGGGTCTTCTCAGGGTGGGGACTTACCGGTTATAGTGGATTCAGAGATTTCCTGAAGGGCAATTGGTTGAAAGAGTGAAGTTTTATCTAAAGAATTGAAGTCAGTAGAAATAAATGCTTATGTTAAGATAAAGGGGGTTGTGCAAATCACAGTTCTTTTCTTTTGCTTAGAAAATTCAGCCTTTCAGGCCAGGCTCAGTGGCTCAGCCTGTAATCCCGCGCTTTGGGAAGCCAAGGTGAGTGGATTGCCTGAGCCCATGGGTTCAAGACCTGCCTGGGCAACTTGGTGAGACCTCATCTCTACAATAAATCAAAAAATTAGTCGGGCATGGTAGCACGTGCCTGTAGTTCCAGCTACTTGGAAGGCTGAGGCGGAAGGATCGCCGGAGCCCAGCAGGTTGAGGCTGCGGTGGCCGGGAGTGGCCACTGCCCTCCAGTCTGGGCGACGGAGTGAGACTCCAACTCAAAAAGAAAAAAAAAGAAAATTCAGTCTTTCAGCAGGTCAATGCTGAGGAGGCCGTGAGCATGCCTCTGTACTCCAGCCTGGGCAACAGAGTGAGACACCAACTCAAAAAATATATACATATATTTTTAATAAATAAATACATAAAATTCGGCCTTTCTTAGTTAGTTCATTTGTTTGTTTATTTATTTATATCACAAGGGGAGATTTACTACATAAGTAGGCTGAATGCAGCTGAAGCTTGGGCTTCTAGCTGTCCCTCCCACCTCTTAATAGTGGATCAGGTACCCATTGTGTTGCCAAGTGCCCCCTCCTCCATCCACCCTCCCTCACCCCCTTAGCAGTGTCCAGCTGCTACTTATCCCACCCTTGTGCTAGTGTGACAAGTGTTCAGGGCCCCCTTGTGAGTGAGAACACGTGGTATTCAGTTATTTGCTTCTGTGAAAGCTCACTTAGCATCATGGTCTCCTGCCACACCCAAGTTGCTACAAAGGCGATGGCTTTGTTCTTCTTTATAGCTGCAAAATATTCCACTGTGTACATGTACCTACATTTTCCTTTTTCAGTCCACTTTCAATGGCATCTAGGTTGGTTCCATGTTTTTACTCTTGTGAATGGTGCTGCAATAAACGTGTACAGGAATCTTTTGGGTACAGCAATGTATGTTCCTCCGAGTATATTCCTATGGGAGAGACTGCTAGATTTTATGGAAGCTCAATTTCCAGTTTGAGAAATCACCGCACTGCTTTCCACAGAGATTGAGCTAGCCTACATTCTCACCAAAAGTGTGGATGCGTCCCCTTTTCTTCCCGTTAAGCAGATGAAGCTGCTAATTAACAGCCTTCAGATAATCAAAGGTAAATAATGTATTTTTTCAGACTTTAAAAGGTATCAGACTCTAAGTTAAATCTCTTCTGGATCTAGGAAAGACCCAGAAAAAGAAGGAGAGTCTCTGTAGATACAAATTTCCCCCACAGGAAATGACTTTGCAGGATCATTTCAAAATATGTCAGAGAAATATACATTGGGGTAAAACATTTTTATTTCCTTCAGAGCTTGCTCTATGCCATGTGATGCTGTCCTAGAGTCAGGTTGGAATTTGGTAACTTATTGTCACACACTGTCTGTTTTGTTAGTCTTATGATCTCTACTTTGTTATGTTAGTGCTAACCAGTTGTGCCTGAATTCTAAAAGGAAGGGAATATAATGAGGTGCATTCAACTTCTCTTACCTTCGTGGTCTGAAATTATGACTTTCAGGTTTCTTTAGGGGTCCCCTTGGTCACCGAGGGTGTCTACTCACTTCGCTGAGATAAGTAGAATTTTATTTTTGTCTTACAATATAAACTGTCAAAACTGAAAAGTAAAGAGAAAAAAGACAAATGGAAAATCCAAGAAATGTGGAAAACTGCAAAAGGTGTAACATATGAGTAATGGGAATACAAGGAGGAGAAGAAAAATGGTGGGGACATAAGAAATATTTGAAACAATGATGACTGAGTTTTTCCAAATTAATATCAGACACCAAACCATAGATCTAGGAAGCCCAGAGAACATCAACTAAGCTAAATGCAAAATTTAAAAAAAATAAAATAAACAAAATAAAATAAACTACATCCAGGCATACTATATTAAAGTATGATCAAAGGCTTTTCAAATCTTTTAAAAATCTAGAGGAAAACACATTTTACTATAGAGAAATACAGATAAAAATTACAACTTGCTTCACCCCAGAATCCATGCAAGAGAGTGCAGTGAAAATTTGTGTTGAAAGAAAACAAAAACAAAACAGAACAAAAACAACTTAGAATTTCATATCTTTTAAAATAAAGACTTTCTCATACAAAAATTGAAGAAATACGTTGCCAATAGGATTGTCTTGCAAGAAATGTTAAATAAATTTTTTAGGGTAAAAGAAAATTACCAGATACTCAAATGTACATAAAGAAAGAGCATCGAGGAAGAATTTATTTTATTTATATAAAAAATTTTTTACATATTTTAATTTTATTTATGAAAAATTGTGTATTTATTCTTATATGTTTAAATTTTAGCACTCTCCCTTTGCTGCAATACTCTATTGAGACACTTTTTTTCACTGCTCAAAACAGTTTTGAACTTGTCAATCTTGATGCCTTTTAGTGCTTCTTTCGTTTTTTGTTTCACCTCTTTCACATTGGTAAAAATCTCTGAGGACTTTTTTTTTAATTTTATTTTAAAGATGTGGGGTACAATTCAGGATTGGGTATACAAACGTTGATTATGCAGATACTCTTGTTGATGAGGTGTGCCCCTTTCTCCCCTAGCAGTTTCCCTTGACTGACAATTCCACCCCCACTCGCCTGGCAGTTTCCCACTATTGCCAATCCCTTTCTCATAGTATTATGATAGTTGTTAAAGGTTCACTTATGAGTGAGAACATATGGTACTCTGTTCTTTGTTTCTGTGATAGATCACTGAGTATGATCAACTCTGAGGACTTTTTTAAATCTGGGAAAACAGACAAACAAAAATCATTCAGGATGAGATCAGGTGAATAGAGAGGATGGAACACAGGGATCATGTTAGTTTTGGTCAATATCTGCTAAACACTCAGTGCAGTATGGGCAGGTGTGCTTATAAATCACTCATCATAAAAAGGGCAAATACATGAAAAATCTCTCCCTCCACTTGAAAACAAAAAAATACACTGAATCCAAACACAGCCTCTCACAACACTAGCTGATACATTGATGCAATGGGTTTCTCAAATATTTATCTAGTGAGGGAAGCCTGTACTATAAGGATCCAACCTCCAAAAGATAATTTCATCTTGGGGGGCTTCCCCCCGTATGCTATCTATAAGAAACTCACTTTAAATATAAAGGCACATACATTAAGATGTAGAAAGATATACCATACTAACACTTATTTAACAAAAGTTGGAATAGCTATATTCATTCAGATGGAGACAATTGGAAAGCAAGGAAACTAGTCAGGTGTAAAAAAGGGCAGTGCTGAATGTGTCTATGCCTAACACCTCAAAATAGGTGAGGTAAAACCTAATAGAACTGCAAAGAAAAATACATGAATTTAGTATTGTAGTTGTAGAGTTCAGTATTCTACTAGCAGACATAAATCCAGAGGGCAGATCGATTAGGGCATAGTTGAACACAACAATATCATCGATCAACTAAATATAATAAATATTTATAGACTATTTCCTCCAACAACAGCAGAATTCACCTTCTTCTCAAGCTCACATAGAATATTCAGCAAAGCAAACTGCATTCTGGGCCACGGGATATGTCTTACCAAATTTAAAATAACAGAAATCGTACAATGTCTGCTCTCAATCCACAATGGGATTAAACTGGAAGCGAATAACAGAAAGGTAACTCAAAATCCCAAAACAATGGAAAATAAACAACATACTTCTAAATGACACATGAGTCAAAAAAGCAAGATCAAAATAAATTTTAAAATATTTTGAGCACAATATAAATGAAAATACAATCTGTCAAAATGTGTGGAATGCAGAAAAATAAAAGCTAAAATAAATTTAATAGCATTAATGCATGCATTAGAAAAAAAATCTAAAATCTATCATCTAAACTTCCATCTAGGAAACTAGAAAAATACAAGCATATTAAATTTAAAGTAGGCAGAAGAAAAAAAAAAAGAAATAATTGATACAGAAGTCAGTGATATTGAAAACAGGAAATTAATAGAGAAAAAAAATCATTAAAACCAAAACTTGTTCTTTGGAAGATCAATAAAATAGTTAGAACACTAGCCAGGTTGACTGACAAAAGAGAGAGCATTCAAATCAATAACATCAGAAATAAATGAGGAGATACCATATTGACCCCATGGACATTAAAAGGATGATACAAGAAAACAATAAACAACTCCATGCCCACAAATTTGATAGTCTAGAAGAAATAGATTGACTCCTTGAACAACACATCTGCTAAAACTCATACAAGAAGAAACAGAAAACAACCCCAATGTGATGCTGCTCTACTAAGAAGCGCTTTTGGTTTCAGCTCATGGAAATATGCAACATTGGCAGAGCCAATTTTCTTAGGTTGTAATCCAAGTTTCCTGGGTGTTGGAGGGGGAGAAAGTTGGCCTGAACCTGTTTTCTCCACCCCAGCTGGGCTTTTCACGTTGCCCATCCAAAACCTGCTGTTGCTGCTGCTTCCTGTTACTGAGAAGACCATGGTAATCCAAAGCAAGGCAGGGAAGAAAGAGAGTGGAAGAGAAGAAAGTTTTCCTCTAACTTGTTCTCTTGCTGCCCCTTCCAGATACCATCTGTGCCTGGCTGCAGCTCTCCTTCTACAAAGATCCACACAGATCCGTCACAGTTTGTGGGATCCTTAGGTCTTCCCAAAGATTTCCCAGTTTTTAAGTTCAAGATCCTTGTTTTCTTGTATTCCTGTCATTTCTATAGATTTACTCCAGAAAGAAGAATTTAGCACAGCAAGACACTCTAGTTTATCCATCCTGGCAGATAGATAAAACTTATCTTCCAAGCTGGGCTCGGTGGCTCAGCCTGTAATCCCGCGCCTTTGGGAGGCTGAGGTGAGTGGATTGCCTGAGCCCTCGGGTTCGAGACCCGCCTGGGCAACTTGGCGAGACCCCATCTCTACAAAAAATCAAAATCAGCCAGGCGTGGTGGCACGCACCTGTAGTTCCAGCTACTTGGAAGGCTGAGGCAGAAGGATCGCCGGAGCCCAGCAGGTTGAGGCTGCGATGGCCAGGAGAGCGGCCACTGCACTCCAGTCTGGGTGACAGAGTGAGACACCAACTCAAAAAAAAAAAAAAAAAACTTATCTTCCAAATGGAGTTTTTGTGTGTATGTGTGTGTGGCAAAATATTTTATTGCTGCCATCCCTATGGTGGGCTATCGGGGTTATGAGGTTGAAGAAAAATGGAGTTTATGTTAGCCCCAGACATTGGATTTAATTCTAGCATGATATCCTGTTCTTTACTTCCCAGCATCCCTTGTAGCTAGACCTAGCCATGTGACCAAATGTGTCCAGTAAAATTAAGGCGAAATCTGATGTTGAGGTTCTATAAATATTAGCAATTCCTAACAAAGAACTTGTCACCATTTTCTCCTTCTTATCTTAAATATAGATGCGATGACTCCCAAACTTACAGCTATTTTGTAAGTAGGAAGGGGAAGAACTGCAGTCTAACCCCTATATCACTATCTTCTTTAAAAAGAATTTTTTTTTAAGCAAAAGGATCTTGTTCTGTCACTCAGGCTGGAGTGCAGTGGCATAATCACAGCTCACTTGCAGCCTTGAACTCTGGGGCTCAAGTGATCCTCTTACCTCAGCCTCCCAAGTAGCTGGGACTCCAGGCACCCGGCTATTTTTATTTTTGAAAGATTGGGTCTCATTGCATGGGCTGGGTTGATCTCAAGCGTCTGACCTCAAGTGATCCTCCAACCTCAGTCTCCTAATTAGTGTGTGATTTCTTGAACTGCTGCTAGCTCCCACCAGCCCTCAGATTTCTTATTACGTAAAAAAAAAAAAAAAAAAGTGTTCTGTCACTATTAATTGTGGCTTCTGTTACTTGAAACATGCAAATGGCCAGTTTTTTATTTTACATAATAGTTTTCTAAGACAAAATAACTAATATTTAGGAAATACTTATGCATTTCAAGGTAATTGTGTTAGGGGCTCTAAATAAATCATCCCAGTTATATCTCACAGAAAGCCTACACAAAGTTCATACAACTTCCATTTTTTTATTAGAGAACTGAGTTTGAGAAAAGGGAAATAATCTTGCCAAAGGCTAAAATTTAAATATAATCTGCCTTTTCCAGTACATCATATTATCCACCCAATCTATCTATATGTAATTTCTAAATGTAAAAATTCACATATCTACAATGACTTTTAAGCTTACCTCCCTGTCTTGAGGAGACTTGTTTTTATAAATGGCATTCACTTCTAGTACAATTACATCCTTTAATTTTTGTTGGTTCTCAGAGCATTTTAGCATTATAGTGAATCATGATGAGGCAAACCCCCTTGAGTGGGCACCATCGTAAATATTTGCCAGGTAACAGATAATCTAGCCTGGATAGAATGGGGGCACAAGCTAGGCACTCCATGATGATTCTGAAAGGGAAGTTAAAATGTCCTCAAGACAGTCTTTGTCTTCTTTGCTATTCTGTCTGAGACAGGCCCTAGGGATATTATTAGTCTCTTTAACATCAGTGAAGGAATAAAAGTTGGAACACAGGCCAGCGGCCTCAGACTAGGGAAGTAAGATACAATGTGTGACCAAAGAAATCTAAGCAACAGAAAAGATGCTGTCATGTCTTTCTTTTAAATCCACTCTGTGTATGTAGGAGAAACCAAGCTTTGTCACTGGCGCTGACAGGGAACAGAGGCAAATCTGCAGAGGATGTCAGACTACAGCTAAGGCATTAAGCAAAGCACCCACAGTGTGATGTAGCTTTGAACTATAGGGAATAATCAGTCTCTGTCTTGATTTGTTTTTGAACGAAGAAAGCACTTTAAGAGATGCTAAATAGGCTTTGTTTTGAATGTTTCTGTTTTGTGCCTAGATCAAATGACATAATCATTATTCTCCTTAAAATATTTTCATCTAGTTCTAATAAGCTGCATGATATTCTAATTTTGGAGCAGAGGTTATTCTAGTTCGTTGCTGCCTTATACAATGAAGAAAGCAAACTTGACCACAAAAGACCTCAATAATTAACTCACAGAGAATCATAAAATTATACCTCTCATAACGACCTTAGAGATAACAGAATTCAACCTCAATGTTTTAGAGATGAATAAACTGAGATCCAGGGAGGTTAAATGACTTTGCCCAAGGTTACAGTGCTCATCTATAACTGCACTGGGACTAGAACCAAGAACTCTTTAAGCTGCAATATTGCAATTCTACCACTCCATGAAGCTTTCACAGGAAAAGCTGCAAATAAGCAATTAAAAGGCCCCAAACTCTCAGATGAACTTAGATTCATATTCCATATTCATCTAGGTCATAAAAATTCCCAAATCTTCCCCAAATTAAAAAAAAAATATGTAGAGTGGTCAGTTTTGTGATTGCGCATGCGCACGCACACACATAAACCTGTATTATCTCTCAAAGACATGCCAAGATTTTTTTGGTGGGTTGATATATATACCAGTATAAATCATAAAGAGAGAGGGTATTTCAGTAGATTGATTTACCCCAGGATTCTGTTCTCCTAAAATACATGGGTTCTCTTTAGAGATTACAAACCATATAGCTTTATATACATTATAAATAACATATACATATTTTAATACTTCCATTAAGGGAGAATAGTAAATCATAAGTGCTTTGCAACTGTACTTTAATCTCTATGCCAAAGAAATGCCCATATTATCCTGCTATTTCTTAGGTTGCCCTTTGTTATTTTCCTTGCTGGCATTATCCCTTAAAATATAACCTTGGAAAAGTAACTTGCTTTTCTTAGTTCTAACTATTTCTTAAAAATCTTTGGGTAAGTAAAATATTCTTCTTATTTTCTTATTACAATTTTTATCCCCAGTCTACAAAGAAATGAACCTAAGTAAGTCTCTCTTTCTGTTTTTTTTGTTGTTGTTGTTGTTTTTGAGTTGGAGTCTCACTCTGTCGCCCAGACTGGAGTGCAGTGGCTGCTTCCGGCCACTGCAGCCTCGACCTGCTGGGCTCCAGCGATCCTTCCGCCTCAGCCTTCCAAACAGCTGGAACTACAGGCGAGCGCTACCACGCCCGGCTAATTTTTTTTTTTTTTTAATTGTAGTGATGAGGGCTCACGAAATTGTCCAGGCGGGTCTTGAACCCGCGGGCTCAGGCACTCCACTCACGGCGGCCTCCCAAAGCGCGGGATTACAGGCTGAGCCACCAAGCCCGGCCTAAGTCTCTCTTTTGTGCTCAAACTTCTTATTTCCAGGAACAAAAGCTAAGATATAAGGACTGATTGCACTCCTCCTTCTGGTAATATCCCAAACATAAGATACATTTTGCCGGGCCATCTGAGACATGATCAAAGCTCAATCAACTCACCTTCCCACTAGAGAGAATTTATTGCCACAAGACAAAGGTCTATTACTACTAATAACAATAACAAGAACCAGCATGTATGAGTGTACTCAACATTACAAAGAACGTTCTATATTTCATCTCATTTAACATTCATAACAATACTATAAGGAAAATACTATCTCCATGTGCAAATTAAAGAAGTATAGTTATCTCATTTATTATTATTGATACAAGCTAGTTGTGTATATGTTATTTATTATTGATAAATGTTACTCATATAACTTCTCAGAAGCCATAATTGCACCTAAAATGGATTGAGTTTCTCCTATATGATTGACAATAATATCCTAAGACATATGACAAATTACCTTCAGTTTGCATATGAGCAAATAACACTGAGCAAGTATGAGTCATTTGTCCAAAGTCACCTAGCTGATAAGCAGTGAAGCTGTATTTAAATTCAGACATATGAGTATATAGCCAACAGCTAAAAGTCAGTTGAGCTGTGAAAACTGACAAAAATAAAATAAAGACATGAAGAGTCACAAGAAACAAAAAACCAATTACAATGATTGCTAATATAATTACTGTTATTGGTCATTGATTTTACCTAGAGATTTCTTGCTGGCAAACAAGCAGAAAGGGAAATCACGGTGGATAAAATAACATCCTTTTTCTAACTTGTCGATTTGGACAAGAAGGTGTAAAGAATTGCATGAGAGAGATAGACATGTCACTGAAATTGAACAACAGAAAGATTTCTTTTTGGTGATCTGACGTCCACGAACATGATGTACGTGCTGGGTGTACTTCACCGCCTTCCCCAAATGCGTTCCCGGGTTTCTGTGCTCCTCCTTCTTGATGTAGAACTGACCTTAATGACCTGCTTCCATGTATTTCCATATCTTCTTCTCCTAAGTATGTCTAGTGGACGATAGGCAGATAATTTGAGGGCCAGCTATAGGGTGGGGTAAAGGTGGGGTATTTATTTTCCCAAGGTGTCTTTCTGCTGGGTCACTATGGGTCATCTGTATCCCTCTCTTACAGATCACCTGTCAGCCAGGCCTCAGAATTCTGACAATTTTTCCTTGCTACTCTTTCAGACACAGCGAAGGTCTCCCACCTGTTGGGAGTCCAAGAGTAGTAAACCTTGGTTGGGTTTCTTGACCTCTTTGCAAATAACTCCTTTATAAAACTCTCCTCACCTCTCCTGTCCTATTAATCTCACTTATCATAAGTGTGAAATCACAGTCAAACCTCCAGAGTAAAAAAAGTATTCGCTATTACATGAAAGCCATACCAGACTACACATGTACTTATTGGTAAGAAAAGGCTGTCCACTTGTCTTTTAAATGTGTCCAATGTAACCAATCTGTAACAGGAGAGATCTCTCACGTTTTGTTTTCCAATTACCTTGTAATTCAGTACTTACTGCTTTAGTTATTGTGTCAGACATGTTGTTGGGTCTAATTTAGGAATGTTGAATTTCTAAAACTAACAAAATCAACAGCACATTTCCTAGAGTTGCCTACCTACCCTACACACATTTATGTCAGTATTTACATTGTCTACCATGGCATAAAAACACTTATTAGTTACCACCAACATTGTGTCTCGGGGTAAATATTTTTACACTCCTATATTTTTAGTTTTGCACTCCTACATTTTTAGTTTTCCTCAGCCACTTGACAAATATGTGCTTTTATATGAATTAGAAATTATTTGTATGGTATGAAATAATCACACATGCCAATTTTTAAATATTGTGTGGTTATAGAATCTGCAAAACTTTTTTTCCCAGGACACTTAAATGAATGCTGGTCTCACTGTTTCTAACATTCTTGCCATCTTTAACAAGATTTTTTTTTCTGTGTTTTCTTCTATCTGCAAGGGTATAAAGTCATTGGAAAGTTCAGGATTTTGAAACCAAAAGTCATGTTCTTTTAGTGAGAGAACCATATATGAGATCTTATGATAACAAAAGACCCAACGATGAATCAAGGTTGATTCTACCACATATTTTATTTTAATTTAGTTCCCTTTTTGCAGGACAGACCCAGAGGCATAGAATCCACATTCTCTCAGGGTAACCACTAAAAGAGATGTCATTGGCAATAGGGCAGATTCTACCACATCCATCCAAAACAAGTACTTTATAATCCAAATTGGTGATAAATAAAAAAGCCCAAATGAGAGCGTCATACAAAAGTAGACATCACTGCTTTTAAACGTGAGTAATTAAGGAAAGCTAGAGCTATAGGACTTCACTAAGAATCAAATTAAAATTAGTCAAGTTTAAGTTTCATCAATGCCTGATCTCTAGACCAACTTAGTGTCATTTATATAACAAGCCCTAATAGTAATCTTGGAAATTGTTCAAAGTTTGGTTTTGTCTTCTGCATTTCCAAATGTGTTTAAAAAATTTTTTTTACAGAACAGTAAATTGAATTATGGTGAGACCAGTGCAAATATGCTTAGTGTCAAACAGAATGGAAAGAAACTTTGAGATGTTCATCATTAAGAAAATATTGCAACAGCCGATGCTGGGCTGGCCGACTAACATTGTTTTGTGGTTTTTTTTGTTTTGCAACTGCATGGTGCTCATTTGATTTGCCTTTCATATGAGCTCTTCCTACTGCACTGTCTACTCCCCATTCTACTTAAGGATTTTTCTTAAGTTAAAGAAACAATTGATTTAAAGTTGCTGAGGAAACCTCAGCCGTGTATGTATGCATTCCTGTGTGTACAACTGTGTATGTGTCTCTAGCTCTGTGAAAGCCACATTTTCCTTCAGAGTGCAAAGCAAAATAGACCACTCTAATGAGAATCATAACAAAAAAGAAACATTTTTAGGTTTTCAGTGGCAACACGACCTAAACCTTCTTTTATTCAGTTCCTATTCAGAAACTCTAGCCTTGGGTCATGATGGTCATAACCTTAATGTTTCATATAAATAATATTAATATAGTAGAGTTCAGGGCAAACATGGAACTCAAACAACACGATTAGAAGCCTATATTTGTTACCTGCAAGTTATATGCAGATGCTGAGAAAATTAATAACCTAATGTTCTAAGTCTTTGAAACATCAGAAGACTAAAAATTAGTTAAATCTTACCACCTCAAATGATCACTTTCTTTAAATAAATTTAAAGGAATAATGGCTGCAGGAGACATTATCTTAGTCCCATTATGATATACCATAGTTATTTTCTCTGATATAGTGTCTATTTCTGTAATTTCTAAATTTTGTTTTTCTAACTCTTTTCAAAAATAGGAAGATGCTCTATGGCAGTTAGTAGTCTGCCAAGATGAGTTAATAGAATTAGTTTAGGGAAAATTATGATGTGAGTGATGTTAACCTTCCACTTCCCTTGCATTCCATTTAAGTGCTACTTTTAACACATTTTCCCTGAGGTTTTAAGGTTTGCTTGACAAATTATACACACACACACACACACACACACACACACACACACACACGTATATATATGTGTATATATATGACATATATTGTGATGTTTTGTCATATGTACACATTAGGTAATTATTAAGTCAATCTAATTAACACGTGTCAACTCATATACTTTATATTTTTGTTGTGAGAACATTTAATCTTCTCTCTTAGCAACTTGCAAAAATGCAACATACTACTGCTAACTATAGTAACCACATTGTACAATAGACCCCAATAAATTATCGTCCTAACTGCAACTTCATACCCTTTGATAAACATCTTGCCATTCCCTCACTGCTCCCCAACTCCTGCCACTGGTAACCACCATTCTACTCTCTGCATCTAGGTACAACTTTTTAGATTTCACATATAAGTGGGATCATGCAGTATTTGCCTTTCTGTGCCTGACTTATTTTACTTAGAATGATGTTCTTTAGATAAATCCATGTTCTCATAAATGACAGGATTTCTTTCTTTTTCAAAGACTGAGTAAGATTCCATTGTAGATATATTTTCTTCAGCCATGTATTCATTGATGGACATTTAAGTCTATTTCATACTTTGGTTCTTGTTAAGAATGCTACAATAAGCATGGCAACATATATATATCTACTTCACATGTTGATTACACTTCCTTTGGATATATACCTAGAAATGAAATTGCTGGGTCATGTAGTAGTACTATTTTTAGTTTTTTAAGAAACTGTCATACTATTTTCCATAATGACTGTCTAATTTACATTTACACCAACAGTGTAAAAGGGTTCTTTCTTCTCCACATCTTCTTCATTACAGATCTTTTATCTATTTGATAATAGTCAATCTAGTAAATGTGAGATGATATCTCATTGCGGCTTTAATTTGCACTTCCCTGATGATTAGTGATGTTGATCACAGATTTATAGACTTGCTGTCCATTTGCATGTCTTCTTTTAATCTATTCAGGTTCTTTGCCCATTTTAAATTGGATTATTTGCTTGCTTGCTATTCAGTTGTTTGAGTCCCTTATATATTTTGAGTATTCACTTCTATCAGATGTACGGTTTGCATGTTTACTTTACTTCATTGATTATTCTCTTTGTTGTGCAGAAGCTTTTTAGTCTGATGAAATTCCATGTGTTTATGGTTGCTTTTGTTGCCTGTATTTTGGGGTCATATCAAAAAATGTTTTGCCAAGACCAATGTCAAAAAGCTCTCTCTCTGTTTTCTTCTAGTGACTTTACAGTTTCAGGTTTTATTTTAAGTCTTTAAACAGTAGCATCAAAAAAAAATACTTAGGAAGAAATGTGACTAAGGAGATAAAAGATCTGTACACAGAAAATTAAACAGTGATAAAAGAAATTGAAGAAGACATAAACAAATAGAAAAACATCCTATATTCAAAGATTGGAAAAATTAATGTTGTTAAAAGGTTCACACTCCCCAAGTGATCTACAGATTCAATGCAATCCCTATCAAAATTTCAATGACATTTTTTACAGAAGAGAAAAGCAATCTTAGAGCTCAAATGGAATCAAAAAGACCCCAAATAACCAAATCAAAGTTTTACTTTCTTTTTTTTATAGAGGGTCTTCTGTGGGACCAGGGTTACCAAGTTAATTATATACCTGGTAGTCAGGTACCAAGGTAACCTGGTTAATGTGCCCCAATCTAAACTGAAAAGAAATCCCTGGCTTGATGACAAGTTAACCCCTGCTGTGGTCCACCTTCAGCAACTTCCTCCACAAAATGCAGGTTCACAAAAGAATACATGGCACCAGGAAGGAGCCAGAGCCCTCTGTGCTACACTGAATCCCAGAATTCAGAAGAGCTCATACACTTTCTTTTTAGAAAAATGTTTATATTTTTAATTTAATTTTTTTTTAATTTTAGCTTTTAATATGTGGGGTACAATTCAGGGTTGGGTATACAAATGTTCAATATGCAGGTACCCTTGTTGATGAAGTGTACCCCCCCCAGCACTTTCCCACTACTGCCAATCCCACACTCGCCCTCCCCTGACAATTTCCCCTACTGCCAAACTCTTCCTTATAGTATTACAGTAGTTGTTCAAGGTCCACTGATGAGTGCGAACATATGATACTCAGTTCTTTGTTTCTGTGATAAATCACTCAGAATTATAGACTCTAAGCCATTCCAAGTTGCTGCGAAGTTCATGATTTTTGTCCGTCTTTATGGCTGAATAATATTCTTTTGTGTATACGTACCACATTTTTTTAAATCCAGTCCTCTTTCCATGGGCAGCACGGTTGGTTCCATGTTTTTGCTATTGTGAATAATGCTGCAATAAACATGCGTGTGCAGGTATCCTTCGTAGAGTGATTTGAATTCCTCCAGGTATATTCCCAGTAAGGGGATTGCAGGGTCATATGGAAGGTTGATGCTCAGATCTTTAGGAATTGCCAAACTGTTTTCCCCAGAAGTTGTACTAGTTTACACTCCCATCAACAAAAAGTGCTGAACTTTTAAGGATTAGGTTGATCCTAGGAGAATCTGCCTTAACACTTTCAGCCTTGGTCTGTAAGATGAAATCTGAAAATAGGAAAATTTATCTTTGTATCACAGATGGTCTAATAAACGTACTTTTGAGAAAGAGATCAAAGCAATCAAATAGAACAAAGCTGGAGGCATCACACTGCCTGACTTCAAAATATACCACAAAGCTACAGTAATCAAAACTGCATGATACTGATATAAAAACAGACATATACACCCATGGAATAGGATAGAGAGTCCCAAAATATATCCACACATTTACAGTCAGTTGATCTTCACCAAAGGTGCCAAAAACACATAACAAGGAAAAAACTACCTGTTCAATAAATCATGGCAGGAAAACCTTATCTACATGCAAAAGAATACTTTAACCATTTTTATAACCCATTACCAACCACTTCCACTTCCAAATAGTCACTATTGGCATTTTCTCCTTGAGAAGTAATTGAGAAAAAAATCATCATCGGCATCACACCAGGACTGTCTATTGCAGTTTCTCTAAGTACCTGATACCTCTCCAGTCATTGACTATGCATATTCTAGTTACCTATTGTTGTCTACAAAATGCCCAAAATTTGACAATTTGTTGACTGGGAACAACAACAACAACAATGTCTTTTTCTTTCTCTGTCTCTGTCTCTGTCTCTCTCTCTCTCTCTCTCTCTCTCTTCCCTCCCCCTTTCATATGTATATATAGGTGTACATAGAGAGAGAGAGATCCGTGTTCTATAAGATGGAATCTTATGGATACATACATATGTTTATATCGACAACCATCCCAAAACAGAATTTATTTATGAAAAATTGTGTATTTATTCTTACACATTTAGTCTTTAGTCACCTTCAAAGTGCCCTCGGTTTAATGAAATCTACCTACTGAGATGCTTTTCCACTGCTCAAAACAATTTTAGGACTCAACAATTTTGATGCCTTTTAGTACTTCTGCTGTTTTGTTTTTTTCACCTCCTTCACATGGTAAAACATTTCCCATTGAGGACTTTTTTATCCAAAGGAAAAAAAATATGCATTGCTCATGGTAAGATTGGGTGAATAGGGAAGGTGGAGCATGATGGTCATGCAACACACACACACACACACACACACACACACACACACACACACACATATACAAAAAGAGGGAGATATATATACATATATCTGCTAAAAGTATTTTAATTGTACTAGATAACTAAAAAAGAAATCATGCAACTCAAAGATATGATCATATTATAGCACCATAGGTACTATATTAAATCGCATTAACTGAATCAATGAGCATGGTATTATGGGTGGCATGTTTTTGCCTCACGTACTTTGGCCATAGCAAACTCTTTATTTGAGCACTGTTAATAACAATGTTTGGGTACCAAAAACATACGCTGCACTCTATTGGATCCTGCAGATTATATAAAAGCCAAAGAGAACTCGGAGATCTCTATATCATAAGGCATGCGAGTGCAGGGGCCTGATACACTCCATGGTGTGCAGTATTTGTTGGATAAATAAATTAAACCCTCTCAATACGTACAGCACAGGTTTTTTTATGCTTAAAAGCCTACACCATTCCATGTAGGAGATTTTTTTCTTATTTTTCTTTTAAAATAAAATAATTTTTCTGGTTTGGAGGAAATACAACTATTTTAGTATTTAAAATGTTATTTTGCACACTTTATCTAGATATTTCTATTCGGTGGTGATGATTTTAAATGGTAATTAATTTGATTAACAAAAACAGGTTAAACATGAACTTAGTTAAAAATGAGTATACTCAGGCCAGGCACGGTGGTTCAAGTCTATAATGCCAGCACTTTGAGAGGCCGAGGCAAAAGGATTGCCTGAGCCTCAGACTCAAGACCAGCCTGGGCAGCATGATGAGTCCTCGTCTCTACAATAAAATTTTTAAAATTAACCAGGCGTGGTAGCACATGCCTGTAGTTCTGGCTATTTGAAAGGTTGAGGTGGAAGTATCCCAGTATCCCAGCAGATCAACACTGGGGTGGCCATGAGCATACCACTGCACTGCAGCCTGGGCAAGGAAGTGAGACTCCAATTCATAAAAGAAAAAGAGAATATTCAATTCTTCAGGGTTATCATAAGATTTTAAAATATGACTTGATCTTGTCAAAAGTAAACCAAATTTATATATAAAGACATGATTGGTCAGGCGCGGTGGCTCAAGCCTATAATCCCATCACTATGGGAGTATGAGGCGAGAGGATTGCCTGAGCTCACAGGTTCGAGACCAGCCTGGGCAACATGGTGAGACGTCATTTCTACAATAAATGAATAAATAAATAAATAATTAGCTGGGCATGGTAGTGTATGTCTGTAGGTCCAGCTACTTGGAAGGCTGAGGTGGAAGGATCGCCAGTGCCCAGCAGGTCAAGGCTGCAGTGGCCAAGAGCGTGCCACTGCACTCTGGCCTGGGTGACAGAGTGAGACTCCAACTCAAAGAAATAATAAACAAATAAGTAAAAATAAAGACATGATTTACAACTTAAAATATTAATTGTAAAGAGGTGATCACAAGTCAAGACCAAAAAGAAGAAATATGTATGCTCCATTAATAACTCAAAAAGTGAAATAAAATCAAAACTAAAAATTAAACAAAACACAATTTTATATTGGGGATAATTAGGGGAAAAAAACTGAAAATTACATTCTGAGCACTAACAAAGCTAATATCTATATAACAATGTCTATCATTTACTAAGTACTTATGATGAACATAGCAGCATATCATATAATTCACTGTTCAAAAGAACCGGGAGTTATAATACCCCTTTTACAAAGGAGGAAATGAAGACAAAGTAGTTCACTAGTTTTCATACAGCTAATATAAGAGACAAGCTAAGATTTGGACCCAAGTCTAGAGACTGCTAAGGTCTGTGATCCGAACCATCTTAGTGTGTGTGTGTGCTCTATCAGTTATTCATTAGACAGATAGTGATCAGGTGATTACGAGTGTAGAGCACAGTTCACATGCTGGAGATATAAACAGGAACAGACCAGACAAAGTCTTTGTTCTTTCATAGCTACTTAGTTTGGGGAGAAATAGAATAAAGCTATGTGTAGAAGTCTCACTGTAATTTGCAAAATGAAGAAACAAAGTTGGTTGGGAGACTATGGGGTTGATGTTAGTCAATGAGTAATATCTTGCTGAAATATTTAAAGCATTTTTTTAGAATTAGTATTCTTGGCCGGGCTCGGTGGCTCAGCCTGTAATCCTGCGCCTTTGGGAGGCTGAGGTAAGTGGATTGCCTGAGCCCGCGGGTTCAAGACCCGCCTGGGCAGTGAGACCTCATCTCTACAATAAACCAAAAAATCAACCGGGCGTGGTAGCACATGCCTGTAGTTCCAGCTACTTGGAAGGCTGAGGCAGAAGGATCGCCAGAGCCCAGCAGGTCGAGGCTGCGGTGGCCAGGAGCAGCCACTGCACACCAGTCTGGGCGACAGAGTGAGACTCCAACTCAAAAAAAAAAAAAAAGAATTAGTATGCTCTCAGAACTTAGAATTACTTTAAGGAAGAGACCCTTTTCCTAATTATAATAAAAATCAAGTCACTGAAAATAACTTTGTGCTAATGTATTTCTCTAGACACAAAGTGGTTTTAAGTTCACACAAACCATGAGCTTCCTAACATATATGATAATATTCAGGTTTGTAGCCTCTTATGAAGCCGAAGACATCAAGTGCTATAAACACAAGTGAGAATGCATTTTTAGAATGTGAAAACTACTTTAAAGATGAATATAATCAAATTAGAAATATTTAACTAAGAAATATCATGCAAAGCATAGTTGTATACAGATTTTCATTTACTATTGGTTGCTATATCAATTCAAATGTTTTTGGTGTGAAGAAAACTTGTAAAATATGGATTACTACCCTGGGCAACATAGCAAGATCCTATCTCTACAAAAAAATTAAACAAAAATTATTCAAGTGTGGTGGCATAGCCTGTAGTCCTAGCTGCTGGGGAGGATGAAGTGGGAGGATCACCTGAGCTCAGGAGATTGAGGCTGCAGTGAGCCATGATTGTGCCACTGCACTTCAGCCTGGGTGAAAGAGTGAGACTCTGTCTCCAAAATATAGATTTGGATAGATAAAGCTATAAATGACAGAGATAGAGATAGATAGACATAGAGATATAGTTATATATTCCAACTACATATATGAATTGCTTTAAGTCAGCTCAAACAGAAAAGTGGAGCTAGTGACAATAGACGAGGTAAGCACAAGAAAATTGAAAGATGATCACGCAGTCCAGGCATCTCGCTGGATTGGTTTTATGGTCCTCCATGGATGTCATTAACATGTTTCAGTCTCAGCAAGCCCTGAATTCTGATGCCTCTTATTATATTTCTCATTTTTCAAAAGAGACACTCTGAAGGGCCAAGTTTGTGCCAGATCTTTCGACCTCTGACTCAGCTAGTTATGGCCTTGAGACCTGGCAGACACTTCAGTGGATAAGTTGTCTGTTTTCACTCACTACTGTTTCTACGGTGCCTAGTCGATTGCCTGGCACAAAGTAGGCGATGCATATATGTATTAGGTAAATGAATACGTATTTCTCAGATCACAATGTAGCTACGGACCATTATAGCCTGTTATGAACACTGGCACATAAAAAAGTACAGTATTCTTTTTCCAAAAGTTTTATTTTATCAGGTAGTCCTAAGAAAACTATTGAAACCAAGCAAAAGCCCTCTTTCTACTGCTCCACAGTTGATCTGTAAAAGCATTTAACTATTTAATATAGCCTAAAAATACTTGGCAGTTCTTGAGGGTTTTATCTGTTCACCAGATGTTTTTATCAGTGAATTTCATGTTTATTAATCAACTGACTACAAAGATGAACAATCAGTATTCATTTTAGCTGCCTGAAAGCCAGTCATGAAGCAAGATTATTGAAAATAGTGTATTTAGGCAAAATATTCTTAAAAGAGGAACACAAATATGTTTTGGTGCTTTGTCTACTCTGGAGAGGAACCTTCAGATTTAATTCTACACATGCACAAAAGCAGCAAGTCATGAACTGCCATTATCAATCAATATAAGGACCACTAAAGAATCAGAAAGATAGCTACAATAAGGATTATAATAACCACTTGTTTCTGTTTGGTTATTGTTTTACCTTATAGAGACAGGATCTCACTGTGTTGCCCAGACTGGTCTCAAACTCCTGGACTCTAGGGATCCTTTTGCCTCAGGCTCCCAAAGTGCTCAGATTACAGGCACAAGCCACTACACCCAGCCAATCATTTCTTGAATTGCCTTATAACTATTTTGATATTTGCTTTATAACTCTTAATTGAACCTAAGGACAGAAAATCTTGTCTCTGTGTGCAGATAAATAGTTGAGGTTCAGAGAAGCTAACTGACTCCCCAAAGTAAATAAAATAGTCATCCCTAAAACTGAGGTTCAAAATCTTGTCTGACTGATTCTACATTCCATGTATCTCTCTTTACATTATATTGCCTAGTGGAATTTGAGATTTAGTATATAAAAAATACCAGAATAAATATCACAAAATCAACTTGCCAACAGATGGAAAAGATGAGGTTATGGAATAACCTGACACCAGATTATCTGTTTGAGGAACAAATCTTAATAACAGACTAATAGTGAAATCTATCTTGCAATGATAGATACTTCCTGGGAAACTAATACGAACTATTGTTACCAATGGGGAAACAAAATGTCTCAAACACTTACAGAAGACATCATCACATTAAACTGTAACTTGAAATAAAATATTCTTCTGACACCTGCAGACTAAATTTGAAGTCCTGTGACAAGCATTTGAGGTGATAAGCACTCTAATAATAACATCAGCACTTATGACCTCATCCAGCAAACTCATCCTTTAGAAATTTTGTATAAGACGTTTCTTAATTGTCGTAACCTTATGTTGTCTTCTTTATATAGAAAGGTGAAGAAATTGCGTGGTTGATAACCTGGATGAGAGCAAAGACAATGCCTTTTTTTTTAAGATTGTTTAAAAGAAAGCCAGCACCATGCAGTACCTGGCAGATAGAAAATATTTAGTGAATGTTGAATGAACACCTTTCCACTATATGGGGCGGATTTGGACTGATCAAGTCTCACCGTTGTGCTCTGTCACTAATGGAATTGGAGAGCTTACTGCAGAAAGCCACGGTGCAGGCGGCGCCATGAAGCCGCCGGAAGTTAAATGGGCCCAGGTGGGATTTAGCCTGGTTATAAACCATACCAGAAATGCTGCCAAGGCCTTTGGGGTGTTTTGCCAATTAGCTTAGGAGTAAAAAGATCATAAGGCATAGAGCCCACTGGTAGTGGAGCCCAGTCCCAGCACCTCTCAAATATGGGACTTGCACAAAAATCAAATGAACACATCCATAGAAAACTTTTAAAGCATTTTACAAATGTTGGTAATTAATATTTTGGCATCCATTGCCTAAAATTGCGTTTTTATTAGTATCTCTCTTTTAACACTTTGGCAGCATGGTCTAAAGTCTGTCAATGAACCTGCAGTTCTCTACATGGATGAGTCTTCTAAAAAGGCTAAGTGTATTTCGTCTGAATTCTGTGTGGTTAAAGGACTACCTGAAAGTGGATGACTGCTGCCTCATCCTTGCACTCCAGAACCTTCACCCTCACTTCCCTCACTGAGAATTGGAGGAGTCAGGGTAGAGTAGAAAGTGTACAAAAGGATCCAGAAAGCCTGAATAACTCCCATGTGACCTTCGGGAATAATTCAAGTTCCCTTAACTTCCATATACAATGAGGTGGGTTTTTCTCCTGAACTCAAAATATAGCAGTGAAGAGCAAATAAGGTGACATATCCCATAAACAATCATACAAATGTTAAGATGATATTATTGCTAAATGTTACTTCACAATTTTTATATTTTTTCAGATATTAATGGCAGAATCATAAAAAAAATGAATACATACACAAGATTTACATGATATAAGAATTGGCTTGTGTGTGTCTCTTTCTCCAGCGTAGGAAGTGAAGTTTGACACTCTGAGTACCTCTGGAAATGCTTCTGTTAACTTATACTCCAGTCTTTCAGCAAGTTTTACTGTGTTCCATAATTAAGTGTCAAGTTACACTGGAGGATGGGAATATACCAGGGAGATCTATGTGTTTCTCGTCCTCTCAGAACGAATACACCACCAGAATGGAACAGAGACTTGCTTTACTACTCAGTACTTCTGGATGAACTACATGTTTGGGAGTTGAAGAAACTGCTATAGCTAGAAAGACATCACATGAAGCCAGTACCACCACACTCCAGCAATCCCTTCTTCACAGACTTACTATCTCAACTTTCTCACTTGAATATTTTGATGACAGAAAAATGAGGAAATCAACCAGGTTGACCAAGCTCTCATTCAAATAACTTACGTTATAAAAACAATATTACTGGATCGCCTGATTTTTGCAATTTTTATCATATACTGTTTATAAATAGCCTAGCATCATACAATGGAGCACATTCAAACCTGCAAATGAGACAGGAAAGAATTAATTGTGACTGGTGATGCTAAAATAATCACCCTCACTTTTGTTTGTAGCTGCTATGTGATTATATATACACACACCCAAAATTATTGGTTTCAAAGCTTGATGAAAATTTCTTGAACTTACCTTGATTTAAAAATAAGCAGATTTGCTGGGCATTGTGTTCCCTCTAGAATTTGAAGAGCAATGATGACATTAATGACATTCCATTGTATGTCAAACCAATATAAAAAGCTGCAAATCTCTGACAAAAAGACTCCCATTCCTAAGTGGCAGAAATTATTGAAACCACAGGGCATATAGCACTCTCTCTGGGAGCCTTTATCAGGGAACTGTAGGAGGCAGGCTTTTCAGAGCAGCCTGTAGTTACCCCTCAATTCATGCTGGTCAGGTCTTTTACCAAGAGAGTTTTGCTTTCAGTGTTTATGTAGTGCAGGCAACTGTTTACCTGGGGGTATGAGAGTCAATCTGAGTGCTTTAGAAGCAGTGTGCCAGGGCAGCTTTGTTGCCCATGGAAACAAAGGCTTCTTTGGAGGGAGGGAGCTCTGTGAGGGGCACAGCAGAAGATAATCCCATCAATTCTGACCATTGCCCTGTTTGAAGGTGTTTGTGCTGCATAAACAAAAGCCACCACAAGAAAAATATTTGTACAGGATTATAATATTTTATGATTTAAGAACCTACTTTTAAGATTTCTATATTGTATGCAATAATAGGTCCATTCTCCTTTAAAGAAAGAGTTCCTAATTAAACATTCAACTAGAAATGACATACATGCTTTTTTCCTACCTCAGCAAAGAAAGTTAAAGAGTTGATGCAAATTCTTATCTAATATGTAGAGGAGGGTCCTCAGAATGTTACTGAGAAGAACACAGGAAACAGCTTAAACCTGGACCACAATGTGTGTTTTACAATGTCATGAAAATTGCTTGGACTAGAATTCAACGAACGTCTCATGTCTTTCTTCCAACATTCAAAGCCTAAGTGAAATCTCATCATACATTTCATTAATAAATATTTCTGGAGATTAGCAGCCTGATGTTTCCAGTGGCCTTGTAATTAGCTTACTTTTTTGCCCAGAGAGCACAGGAGATAAATTGCAGAAAATGATAGAAAATGAAAGAGCATTGAGGATGGTAAAGCATTATTCTAGTGAATAACATAGAAGACAAAGAAGACAAGAATGGAAGAGAGGAAATAAATACAAGGAAGAGGAGGAGATTTCTATTGATTGGCCATTCTATTTGCACCGAGCTCAGGGTCAGAAACTACACAAGTTATCTCATGCAATCATCCTAATAACTCTGTGAGACAAATATCACTATCCCCAATTTAGTAACTGGGGATTAAAGAGAGCACAGTGAATGAAGAATCAGTAGGTGTCCGAATAAATATGTGGGTGAAACAAAGTAAATTTTCAAAACTGTTGTGGAATTTTCTGTCTAAACCAGATCATATCTTTTTCATCACTGTGCCTGCAATACTTAAGGCATGGATCATGTTTAGGAAATATTATATTCAGTAAATATTTTTTCAATGAATTATGCCTTTTACTGAAATTGAAAATACGTTCTGGGCATAACTTTGAGGCTGGTGGAGACTGGGTTGTAAAAATCCTGGCTTACTGTTGTTTCTTGAATATCTTTATAGTCTGATTTAAACATTCCTCGAGATTTAGTTTTGATATCTGCAAAGGCAGTAGAGTAATCTAATCCTATTCTACATCAAAGGGATCTCTATTAATCAAAAAATGAACTGGATTTTCCTGATATAAAGTATGTGAAAAATCTGGTGATTTCCTTAAATGGATCCAATATAAGAAAGGCACACATGCTGGATACATAACTGGGCTCTGTCATTTAATAGTTGTGTGACTTTGGACATAGTAATATTTCTGCAATTCAATTTTTTCACTTTCAACTTAGGAATTCGATTCTCTCCCTCATAGAGTTGTAATGAATGAGCTATATATTAGTCTAAACAGTATGAATCACTACCCTAGTTGCATGTAGTAGGAAAAAATTTTCAGTTCTCTGAAACACTGAGTATGGAGAATAAATAAAGTTGCATATGAAAGAAATGTCAATTCAGTTCAAGATGCATTCACTGATCTCTTTGTGTGAGCCATGTGCACACAAATGCACAAAAACAAATCAGACATTCTTTCTTGACTTAGGGAGCTTATCATCTAGTGGGAAAGAAAGACATCTACATTATATTAATACAAAGCAGTAAAGATACGGATTCATACATACAAAATTATAAGATGACCCTCTGTGGAAAACCATTTTGCAATTCCTAAAAGATCTAAAAATCAACCTTCCATACGACCCCACAATCCCCCTGCTGGGCATATACCCAGAGGAACTCAAATCATTCTATGAAAAAGATACCTACACAGTCATGTTTATTGCAGCATTATTCACAATAGCAAAAACATGGACCCAATCATGCTCCCCATCAAAAGAGAATGTGGTACATATACATGATGAAATATTATGCAGTCATAAATAAGGATAAAATTATGAACTTCACAGCAACTTGGATGGACGTAGAGTCTATAATACTGAGTGATCTATTGAAGAAACAAATAACTACTACCACATGTTCTCACTCATAAGTGGACCTTGAACAATTATCATAATACTATAAGAAAGGAATTGACAGTGTAGTGGGAAACTGTCAGGGGAGGGGAAGTAGGATTGGCAGTAGTGGGAAACTGCCGGGGGTGAGGCATACCTCATCAACAAGGATAACTGCATAATGACATTTGTATACCTAACCATGAATTATACCCCACATCTTTAAAATTAAAAATATAGAAAAAGAAAGAAAAGTACAAGGTGAAAAAAAGATAAACAGCTGTGATGAGCCATAGGCTTTCTAGAGATGAAAACGAACCTGAATCTTAAAGGATAAACACAATTAAGGAAAGCAAAAATTTACAAAGATACGCTATAAACAGAGCAGGTGCAATATCAACCTTGAAGTGGTCACTAACAACAAAGTATAGATAAATGTAAACAGCAGTATGCCTTTAATACTAAGTCAGCTAGATTGGGCTTTGGCATATAGGTGGTGAGTAGTCACTGAAGGGCTTTAATAAGGACAGTGATATGGACAAATTTTGTTTTTGAAAATTCATTCTGGCTGCCAGATGGAGGGTAAATGGACCGATGAGTTGGGAAAGAAGGGACACACAGACATAGCTGGTGAAGAGTTACGTCAATAGTCTATTTAACCACTTCATGCTAATGAGAATGGAAGCCTGTTTGAAATTGGTACCAGGAGATTGTTGTGTGAAGTAGGAATAGATTTTAGAACAATTCAGGAGGTAAGATCAAAAGGATTTGGTAACTGGTTGTATGTGACAAGTAAGGGACAAGATTCAATGATAACTCTAAGACTGGAAGACCAAGTGTACAATAATGCCTTTTACAAAGCTATGGAATGTGGAGGGGGGGTGGAATATGAAAGATAACATTATGACTTCTTTCCAAAAAAAATCCTATTGAATAGTAATATCTCCACAATGTTTGAATGGAAGTATGCAGCTAGAAATTAGATCATCTCTGGGGAAATTGAAGCTATTGATCTCCTATCCAATATCTACATCTAGTATTTCTCTACCCTGTATCCACTTTTGTCATGCATCTTGGTAATGGGTCCACTAAAAGAGAAAGGGATGACACCTGGGGAGACTAAGATTTAAAATAAGAAGAGTAGAACGGTTGTGAGAACAGAATACAAGAAATCATTGATTTAGGTGGCATACAGAAAAAATGTTCATGAGAGGAACTTGGAAGAAGTAGAGGTCAGGTGATAAAAAGGTAACTAGTTGTCATAAAAGGCAACTAGAAATTTCAGGACAATCAGAAAGAATACAATAAAATTTACTACTATAAGCCTTTATTCTAGGATTATAAAAGTTGAAACCTGCTCTTTGGTTGTTTTCCCTTGCCAGGGCAGTTTCTGTCTGTTTGGCACAAAAGGCAAGCAGCTGTGATTTGCACTGTCCATGTGGAATGAGGTCGTGGGAACAAGAACTAGTGAATACTTTTTCATGAAAAGTGGTAATAAGGTTGTAACTACAAAGAGGTACAAGGTCAGGATAGCTAAATTTAGGGTGAAAGAGATCTGAAAATGATTAGGGGAAAAATATGTAATGAGAAAGTTTATTTTTATACATATTTTTTACAATCAAGACTGGGTCTTGCTATGTTGCTCAAACTGGTCTTCAGCTCCTGGCCTCCAGCAATCCTTTTACCTCAGTCACCCAAAGTGCTGAGATTGCAGGCCTGAGTCACTATGCCTGGCCTAATGAGAAAGTTCAAAAACATTAAAGCGGTAGTGGTAAAAGAACACATTTAGAGAGGACAAGAGGAGTTGGGTTTAAGGTCAGCAGGACAAGTGGAAGGAGGAGGAGAGATACTTCTCCTTTGAAAATTAAAAAAGGCACATAGCCTGTAGTCTCAGCTACTCAAGAGGCAAAGTTGGGAGGGTCACTTGAGCCCAGAAGTTCAAGGTCAACTTGGACACTATAGCAAGATTCCATCTGTCGGAAGGAAGGGAGGAAGGAAGGAAGGAAGGGAGGAAGGAAGGAAGGAAGGAAGGAAGGAAGGAAGGAAGGAAGGAAGGGAAGGAAAGAAAAAAAGAAAGAAAGAAAAGGTATAGACACAATATACACTACCTGCTACTTAGAATTATGACATTAGACAATTTAACAAATTAAGTTTCTAATAATATTACCACACCAGATAGGACAAATAGTTTAAATAAAGGAAAGCATAGGATTTTTAATTAATATTAATATTAACACTGGTTTATAAGATGGACAAAGTAGTGGGGGGTGTGTGTGTGTGTATGCAAGCGCATGTGTGTGAAATGGGGAAAGAGGGGAGATAAGGGAAACCATTCCTTATTTCCTAACAGTTCTTAATGTTGTCAGGGAGACCTCTTTCCCTTTGCTATTTCCTGTCGATATTCCTTGGAACAGAGTGAGGGTAGACATAGGCAAATGTGCTTCAAAAATTTTCAAAATTCAACTCAAAATTTGTTGATCATCTAGTGTAGTCAAAGGATTCTACCAAGGGAGAGTAGTAAAAATATAATGAATCTGGAAACCCAGCCCAGTGAGCTTACAGTCTACAGGGGCAGAGAGGTAAGCACATAAACACCTAAAAGGTAAATATATAGGCACTTAAAGTTACATCTTTTGCCTTTTTAACAGCAAAATAGAACCCAGTTATCTTAAAACACTGCTCTTCTTTAATGCTAGAGATGTCTGGAACTCCTGAAATATCATTTAATTTGTAGATATATTTGACAAGCATTAAAGAAAAAGTAATCTCAAAAGTTTTTCAGGCCAGAGAAAGCATGACTTTTCAGCCTGAGAGAGGGTGATGGAAGTCATTGCAATGATTTATTGACAAGTGATGAGATACAGTTATAGTTCAAGGAAGGGCGAAGTTGGCTCCTAATAATAATAATAATAATAAATTCATTCCAAGGGTATCATACATCTTTAAAATTTGTTTTAGAGATAAACATAGGAGGTAGGCACAGAAAATTGCTTTCCTTGAAACAGACTCTCTACAAAGTGAGAAACTTGAAGTTCAGTCATCAATCTGCTTGAGTAAGATAGTCTAGCATGTTCTCTGCTTGCGACTTTGGTGTTTTGGTAATATGCCTGGCCTTGGCAGAGTTGTCTGTGCAAAAACAGGTTGTCTTTCTCTCATGGTATCCCCCCCTGCTTGGACTTGTGGAAAAAACATGTTCTTCATCTGCAACTCCTAAATTTTCAGATTAGTAAATAGTGGGACCGTGCACTAAGCTCTATGGCTCAACTGTGGAATCATTTAGGATAAATATGTGTATACTAATTCTATGTTTTTAGAGATGATACAATTGATTTCCAAAGAAAAAGATTTTTAAATGTGTAATATTTAATTTAAATTCTACTTTTACCAAATGTATCCCTGTAAAATGCTCAAGTATACAAAGTAAACTATTTCCAATTTTTTTTGTGAAAAATAAAGTGCCATTCAAAGTAGAATCTTTAAGTTTCAGTGGATCATGGAATAAAATTATCAAAACAGTAAAAGGCAGACAGTACAAAAGTCAATAGTAAAAATATAATGAAAAAATTATAGATATGTAAAATATTTACAGAATCTAATATGTATATAATTTGTTGTTAAAAGTTTTGAACTCAGCATTTCTGTAATCCATGAGAATAATGTATTCTGGATAGAAAGATGCTCAGTAGGAAGTATTCTTATCCCCAGACAGACCTCTCTGGTGTCTACTGAACATGCTTCAACTACAAATCAGAGGAAAGTAAGAGAAACACCAACTGTTCCATCCTCTATGGAACAAACCAGTCAGACTGGGCTTATAGGAGAAGTACCACACTACTCACTTTACAGATAGCCACAATACCCATCTTGGTGGTTTGTCACAAACAGAAGAGGTTTTTACATAATGAAACAGCTGGAAAAGGGAAGAGTGGGAATCCAGGGTCATATAAAGTATTGAATCAGATATACGGGGGCGCCCAAAACATGTATGTACGTTTTAAGAGATGTTATCAATGTATTACTTTTCAAAGTTGGATTGAATTAGGGTAGCAATGTGTAGTCTGATGTTTGCTCTACTGTGCTTCTGCCACTTTCCTTGACTGTCCTGCCTGTGTCATGCTGATGTTAACATTCATTTGATTGATGCCACCTTTTGAGAGAATGTCATATTTAAAATGTGTATACATTTTTTTGGCAAACAACCAGATATATCTGGAGATATTTGGGGAACCAGGGAAAATTTAATTCAATGTTATAGTCTTTTTCACAATTTCTCTTATCTACTATTGTTTGTTTTTAATTCTTCTTGCATTATCAAGAATTATTTTGTTTTCTTTGTTTGTTTTTTTTTCTTGAGTTGTCACCCTTACTGGACCAGCTGAATTTATATATTCATATGTGTGCTGAACTCCAGATCCTCCTACTACAAAATCATTGCTTTTATTTCTTTTTAGAGCTATTTGAAATTAACTCAATCAACATAAATCAATTTGGATTGTACTTAAGACCTGTGGATTAAAGTGCATCGTTTTACTGAAATCATCTCAGGCACAAGTAATGGACAAAAAAATCATTATCTGTCTTAATTCCATTTCACTGTATCTCAATGCTTAAATTCTGAAAGGATCTAAAATTAAATATCATGAATAAATATATAGAGGAAGACTGGCTTGTAGCTAAGAAAAGTGTATAATGTTTAAGTTAAAGAGGACCTTTTTATAAAATTCAAGAATAAGTTCACATAAGAAAAATAGTACATTGTTTTCTGTTTGTTATTGGTATTTCTTAACCTTAAGAAAGTGGTAGTAAAAATGGTTGTGCATATATGTGTGTGTACATTCATGTGTATTGAAAGGCAGGTAGACTTAGTTGATCCAGCATAAAGTCTCAAAAGAGAGGAGACTACCCATATTCTTTCAAATAACTTTTTCCGTAGATACTTCTTACATAAGTAGTGGACTAAATCATAATGACTGCTAATCACAGGTTATTATTAAAAACAGTTTTGTAACCTGCTTCTGTGTACTACTTCTTGTTATTTTCCTAGAGAAACTTGAATGCCTAAGACTCTTATGTCATGTTTACTTCCTATTAGATAATGCTAACATAGAAATACTTGTGTCTCTTATGGGAGAAAGCATAGACTCACATGTTAAAGAAAAAAATCCTTCTTCACAATTAAAATTTAAATCACCTTAAATACCAAATAAATGCTGGTCTTTTTTTTCTAACATTTTCTATGGTACTAAATAGATGGGTCAGAAAATTAGGACAAATTTTGGGTTAACAAAGGAATTAAAATTACAACTTCTAAGATGTAGTCAGTAATATACTGAGGAATTTTTGTAACAGACCCAGGGTTGAACACCAGAGACAAGGTTATGGAACAGGGTACAGAGGAGAATGCCCAGGAAACAAAGGCTAGAGACAGGGAAAGATCTGACAAAGAATGACAAAGAATAACCAATTAGAAATAGCTAGTGTATACACACACACACACACACACACAACTTGATTTCCAACACACACACACACACACACACACACACACACACACACACACACACACACACACACACCTTAATTTCCAACCACAGACCCGAGAAGAGCAAGCTATTTCAAGTTGTACGTGTATATTTCCACTTCATTCCCCTACAACCTCCTGCTGTATCTGGATCTCAGCCTCTTTCTTGCCTCATTCTTCAGAAGATAACTCTTTTCCTATTTTGCACATATTTATATTTCCACACCCAGTACAGATTATGTTAGCATATTCACTGGAATTCTAAGAGCATAGTCCCCGTAACCACAGATGTTTCACGATAAAAAAGAGAAAGGGGACTTCATTACAGAAGCGGGAGTCTATAAGAAGACCAAGGAGGGCTATGGGGCTGGGAGTTAAAGACTGGGTTAGAGTTGGTTATCACAGGGCACCTGAGCCCTGCTTGTTTCAGAGTCAACTTTTCTTCCCATTTCAACATCAAGTAGCTGAAACAGGCTTAAGCCAGTTTCTGTTCAGGCTGCTGAGCCAAAGGGACAGAAAATCATTACGGGGAAAACATTTCTAGCAAAGGTCACTTTAATAGAAAATTACATCAATCACCTTGGAGAAAAAAAAAAACATTTCAATTGATGTCATCTGTTCATGGGATAACATCTGTTTTAGTTTCTGACTTGAGTTTTAAAAGTTGGTCTAACTTTTGGGAAGAAAAAAAACACATTAAAAATTAACCATGCCTTCAACAGCAATTTCAATCTTTTGAAAGGGAAGCGATGTTTATTAGCTATTTCATGTCAGAAGCTAAATGGTTACCTACTTAGCAGGGGAAGAGAATTTTTTTTACTGTATTCCCAACGGAATGCTAAAAGGAGAATATCCGTCTGAGCAAGAACATCAAGTGTTTACTTCTTAAGCATACTTTCTTGCATGATTGAAATTTGGCAGATACGCATCTTAAAGAGAGTGTTTTTTTCTCTTACTACATATCTTAAGTATATGCTAGTTGCTTCCTAAAAGTGCCTTACTTACTTTGCTTGTGTGTATGTATAAGGAAGGAAGAAGGAAGGAAGGAAGGAAGGAAGGAAGGAAGGAAGGAAGGAAGGAAGGAAGGAAGGAAGGAAGGAAGGAAGAGGAAAAAGGAAGGACGGAGGAAAAAAAGAAGGAAGAAAAGAAGGGCAGAAGGAGAGAAGGAGGGAGAGAAGGAGGGAAGGAATAAAGGAGAAAGGAAGGAAGCAAAGGAAGGAGGGAGGGGAAAAGGGAAGGAAAGAAAGAGAAGAAATCAGGGAATAAAAATGGAAAGGGGAAAGAAAATTTGGAAAAAGTCTAGTAAATGACAAACACACACGTTGCAACCATTTCCTGTTTACACTCAACCCTGTGAGAAGGGCTATCTGGAGTCTTCAGGTCACAAATGCCCACAGTTCAAACCAGATTATTCTTCCTTTTTATTCCCCCTAGTGCTTTTGATCTAATGTGGTTGAAATGACTTTTTGATAATCTCCTATTAAAATGTACGTGGAATATCTAAAACACATATTAGCTATAGGTTCATGTGGGAAAATACCTGTACATAATTCTATCTGAATGTTAAGGCTTAAGAGGTCTGGGTGCCCCTGGTTCTCAGACTATATACATATTCCTGGTCTCCTTTTTAATTTTAAATTCAGTGGTACATGTACATATTCATTCCATGGATATATTGTACAGTGGTGGGGATCGGGTCTCAGGAGGCTCATTCCCCCAGTAGTAAACATTGTGCCTTGTAGGTATATAAAAAGACATCTGCACCCACATGTTTGTCACAGCACAATTCACAATTGCAAAAATGTGGAATCAACCTAAATAGCCATCAACTGATCAGAGGATAAGGAAAACATGGTATATATACACCATAGAATACTATGCAACTATAACAAAAGAATAAAATCATGTTCTTTGAAGCAACATAGATGGAGCTGGAGTATTCCTTGTCTCTGATCCTTCCTTTCCCTCATAGGCAACTGAGATACTAAGTCTTTGGACACAACTGGGAAAGCACTTGCATGAACTCTACCAACAACGTCTATATATCCCATGGCAGTGGTTCTTATAGAGCGTGGTCCTCAAACTAGCAGTCTTAGCATCACCTGGGAAGACCTCAGGCTTCTTCTCAGACCTACCAAGTCAGCAACTCTGAAAGTGGAGCCCAGTAATCTGTCTATCAGGTGATTTGGCTGTACTCTAGCTTCTGAGAACTACTGGGCATTTGGAATCACACAGATAATGGATCCTACCTTCCTCTTCTCTACCCGATAACCCTGAGGCCCTCAACCTGATAAAATTAAAAGGGGTTATTTGACAAAATACGCTGGAATAAATGACTGGAAGTTTTAGAGCTCGCTTAAAATTTCTATTTCACTGACATGGGCTGCTTCTGTTTCCCAAGACCAGGTTCAGGAAAATCATCAGGCCAATAGCCATCAGTAGCATGCTGACCTCAAAGTGTTTACTCCGTGGAATAATTCTATCCTTTACTGTGATCTGGAAGTTTATTAATCATTATCATCTGCCATAACATAAATTGAGCTGGGTGGGTTGTTTGATCACAATACTTCACATTGCTTCTTCACAGCTTTGCTAAATTAAGCCACATCAAGCAAAGAAGAGATAAAATGATGTAACTAGGAAAGCGACTTCCCAAGGATGACTCTCCATATTCTCACCACAATGCTTTTGTTTTTGTTTTTCCTTTGTTTTTGTTTTTGTTTGTTTGTTTTGTCTCTGTGGCCAGATTAACCTAGAACAGCTGAGTTCATATTTCTGTTATCATGGGGAGATGAATGCAATTGATAATAACCACAACCTCTTAGAATTTGGGAGTTACTAATCTCCTCAGGTGGAGTATATTTCTGATCATTTCTCTCTTCTCTAAACTTACACATTTTTAATTTCAAGTCCCATTTTCCCTCTACCTCAGTCATGGAGATCGTTTCCTACAAGAGCCTATTATTACCATCAGTTACTAGAAATCTTGCTCAAAATGTTTTCTCTTCAATATTCTGTTTATTGCTTTTCTCTATATTTTTGTGCTTTTAATAGTTTACCTAAATATTATCTCTTGTGGTATTATTTTTTTTTAAGATTAAAGACTTTATTTATTTATTTTCTTGTGGTATTATTTAAGTCAAAAGGCTGAAATACCAAAAAGTCTTAGCAAAATATTAACATATCCACCAAAACAAAAACTTTTGCTCCAGTATTTTTTTTTCCATATTAAAAAAGAATGAAAATGCTGTTGGGAAATCTCAATGCCAACAGCATTGAGTATGTGTTGTGGTGGGATTGTGTTGGTTTCGCTAAGTATTTAGAAGAATATGTTTCATCCCGCCAAACTGAGCAATAGTCATTCCCAAAAGTAACTTCTGCTTGTAAATATATTTATCAGAATTGGGAAGGCAAGCCAACATTTGAATTCCAAACAAAGTGGAAATTCCATTTGGGAAAACAAAGGCGATAAAGAGCCTTAGCTTCCTTTTCTCTTGAAGTCTAACCTAATATCACCTTTATTTCTACTACCAAGAAGGGAATACATCATGAAGACGACTAGCCTGTGCCTTCTATCTTGACTTCTTTTCAGCTAGCAGATTCAAGACTTTGCAGAGATCATTTCTTCCAGGTCTCTAAACTTGACTATTTAAAAGACTTGTTCCCATTGTTCTCATGGTAGGAATTTTGATCTTTGAGGTGGGTTATCCATTTTCCAGATTTTTTCCAAAGCTCCTAAATCCCAAATATATAGAGCATAAGCAATAAGTAGTGTTTATGCATTTTGGACAAATCTCTTTACCACTAAACAGAAGGCTGAAGTCTTTAATCCTTAGGTAGACTGGGGAGTTCTGGCACCATTGTCATTCTCCAACTGTTCACTTATGTATATGTGAGCTATAATCATGGCCTGCCTTCATGTAAGCTCTGTTTCTAACATGGGGCACTATTTCATGAAGATTGGGTTATTTCCTTTAACAATTTAGGAAGCTCTGTTTTCTGGAAATGAGACTTACCAAAAACATCTTAATGTAACACTCTTGTCAAAACTACTGCCTGAATAACTCGGTATTCTCCCTTCATCAAGGGATAATATTACCAATCTGATCTGCAGGAAAGCCCTAGCAGATTCTACTGTGCAGTGAGACTCCGTCACAATCTCAACTAACTTTGAAATGTAAGGAGGAACCCTCTCTGGTGGGAATAGTTATAATCCTATGACAGATGATGTATGCTTTCTTCCCTCTCTAGCCAAACACTAGTGCCTGTGGGGAAATAAGAGAGCATGCAAAAACAGTTAGTAACTGAACATTAGTCTACTTATCTTGACATTAGATGAAAGATTGGATTATCAAAAACAGAAACTTTGATTCCGATGGGAGATTCAATGTTCTTACCACTCTTGGTCAATTAAGCGTTAGAATTTAAAATACAGTGTTCCAACAAAGGGCCCTTCACTTGCCTTGAAATTCTGCTGTGAAATGTCTACATATACAAATAAGTGAATATTTTTAGTAGGTTTTGTTTGGAAAGAGGCTGTATTCTTTACTTTCCTTTTTTTCTGAATTCCTCAGTCCTGTGCTAGTCCTTGAGAACCACATTTGAGAAAGGAAATTCATGGGAACTTTCTACATGTTGCATGTCCCCACTTAGAAACAAACTGAAAGTAAAAGTCATTATGGTTACTCAATAATCCTGATGTGGTTGGAGAAGACTTTGAGATATTACTCTTTTCCATCCTATATTTTTTCTCTTTTGTTTCCTTATATTTTGGCAGTTGACTGGCTCTGTTCCACATTGCCTTGGGGTATGTATAAGTCAGAAAGTCAAGTAGCATTCTATAATTCTTAGCTTTCCTTTCTACAGCTTTAAGTCCATAGCAAAAAAGAGCATGAGGAAGATTACGGTGGGGTTGGACCCCAGAACCAGCAAATCTCATTCAAAGTCTCTCTTTGCAATTTAATAGCTATGTGCCCATGAGAAGACTATTTAACTATATTCCTCATTTTCATATATGCTAAATGAAAACAATGAGAGTACTTATCTCACAAAATTGTTTTAATATTCAGTGAGATATTACTATATGTAAAGTGATTAGACCATGTTTTACAACTGTAATGATAATAATCGACATTTACTGAGAACTTACTGTGTGTCAGATACTAAGATACATAGTAACTCATTTGATGCACACAAGAACTCATTATACCACCACTACCATTACCAGCATCATTATCATCCCGAAACAGATGAGGAAACAATAACATACTACAGCTGGTTTGCTGTGGGCTTGATAGACTTAGCTGGGATCGGATGACTTGATTTCACATTGTAGGTTGGGTTCAGGACTGTTTCAAATATTTCTTTATTCTCCTTGGAACAACTGCTACCTGAACCCTGTACTTCTCATGATGCCCCATTATAACACAAGAAGAAAAACCATACCTCAACAGCACGTTTTAAGTCTCTGCCTGTGTCTCATCAGTATCAAGAGCAGTATAAAGGGTGAGGAAGTAAACCCTGATCACCATCAAGCCATACAAAGGATGGAGTAGTATAGTGTTAATTTGAAAAAAGAGAATGAGAATTGAAAGAATGAGAGGTCCTCCATAATACTGTAATCTAATGGGGAAATTAGATATGCAAAGACATTTTTACAATATAATTCAGTAGTCACATTTAACGTGAAGGCTAGAATATAAAGTCAGTGAGTCAGAGAAAAACTATATACTGTTAACGATTTTCCAGAAAACCATGTAGGAAGGTACCTCGTTGGAGACTGACTTTTGAATTCAATTCTATTTTTCAGTCCGATTTTCGTCAGTGTGGGAACAGATCATTGTTTTATTGGTTGATCATCAAATCAAGCATAAGTCCGTGTATAGGAGTCATGCTGAATGAGCTCAGTCTGAGGATGGGATTTCACTTCCTGAGGGGTAGGTGATTGAGAACACCTGAGGGGACCACTCTAGGAACTCATGCTCTTTAAGAGCATTTGTTTTGATGGAAACGGGATAGGACTGAAGACTATCAAATCACCCTCTATTTGAAACTTTTTCTTTTTCTCTTTCTGCCCAGTCCTCATCCATGCACAGTTAGTTGAATCTGTCTTATTAAGTGAATGCTAAATGTGTTTGCTTGTAGCACACTGGAAGAAAAAATAGCTATGGACTGTACTACGAATCCTTCCTGTAAGTGAAAAATCCAGTGGATACCCAGAAAATGCCTGCGGTGATAAGACACAAGGCTGGCATAAATTACACGAATGACAATTTAGCTGAAACGTAAAAAATGGTTGGGATTTAAATGGATGTAGATAAGAGAGAAGAGTATTCCAGATGGAGAGAACAGTTTGAACAAATGCACAGAGGCAGGAAAATTAAACAACTGAGACTAATCCCAATTCATAATAAGCTAAAGAATAAAAGTCAAGAATCAATTACCAGGGGGTTATTTCTACTGAAATATGTAATGTCATTCAGAGCTGATATTTACAATGGTAGAATGCTGTTAGCAAAGGAATTTGTTTAAACAATCATTAGGCCAAATTCTCTTTAATTTTCAAAATAACAGTTTTAACAATGGCTTAGGAAGTTGTTTTTAAAATAAGACCTCCATTTTAAAAGTATACTTTGAATTATTGAAAAACCTGACAACCTCTCATATATTTAAATTGCAATTGCATTTATTGGACAACAGAAAACATTCCAACAATAAATTGGCACATTGGAAGAAAATTAAGATTAAAATAATTAAGCAATTGTGGTGTTAGGATTCACAAACTTTTTAAATTACAATTGCTATTTTATTGTCAGACAAAGATAAAAGTCCCCTAGTACATCACTCAAATTGAAGCACATAACTAAAAGTCAACTTCTCCACATAATTTGTACTTCAGCTAAAAAGCAGATATAACTCCAAATTTTCCAAGTCTTCAAGATGAGTTATATTCCAAAAAACTAAAAAATTAATTTTTTCAAGCATGAGGGTAGATACTATGGGCTATTAAAATATGTAAGTGCCAGGAATAAAATACATATGAGGCTATTTAACTGATAACGTAATAAATAGCCTTATTTGTGTGTATTTTTTTTATGATTTGTTTGTATCTTTTTCGATGATAAATTTAACCTTTCTAAATCTCAAAATTCTGAAAGCAAAACTCATGAATAACGTTGTCTTTATATCTATAGTAATTATTAATCAGGCAGCATAATACAGACTTCCATTATAATTAACCACCATTCCAATATTTACAAAATTTTCAGAATCTACATGGTAATGTGTAGCTCTGTAGTAGTTAAGAAGCAAGTATTTCTTTAACTTATGACTTTTTAAAAATCAAGATGCTCCTTTTGAAATATCCATCCGTATTTATGATATTGATATCGAGTCTTGAAAATCAGTGCATCCTAATATGTAATTAATGTAACTTTATTACATGAGTTCAATTCTTTTGACCCTCTAGCATATACGTGAGCATAGAAGTACAAAGATCAGCACTTGAAAGTGAAAAACCCAGATTTCTTTCCCTGTATACAATACATTCCTATAACCAAAGACAATTTGATCCCCTAAAGCTATTGAAATAAATTAAAAAGAAGAAAGAGCCTCTCTCCTTTTTTCTCTTCTTAAGCCGACATACTTTTTACCCATTTTGAATTTTGGGATCACACCCTAGTTCCTTTTTATATAATCTAACAATTGCAGCATTTTATTTTGTGCTACTCCTATGGGTCTATTTCTCTTCACTTTTTATTACATCTAGTTTTTACCATAATAAGGCATAAACATATTTTGGACATGAGTGGTATATTTTAAAAGACATATGATTTCTTTTTTTTTTTTGTTGAGTTGGAGTCTCACTCTGTTGCCCAGACTGGAGTGCAGTGGCCGCTCCCGGCCACCGCAGCCTCGACCGGCTGGACTCCAGCGATCCTTCCGCCTCAGCCTTCCGAGTAGCCGGAATTACAGGCATGTGCTACCACGCCCAGCTGATTTTTTAATTTATTGTAGAGATGAGGTCTTGCTGCCCAGGCAGGTCTCGAACCTGCGGACTCAGGCAATCCACTCACCTCAGCCTCCCAAAGGCACGGGATTACAGGCTGAGCCACGGAGCCCGGCTGACATATGATTTCTTTTATAGACTTTTCTTGATGTCACTTACAACTCTTAAGCCCCTTATCTTTTTTTGCATTATGACTTTACATATATTGCTGAAGTTTAACTACATGAGTTGGAAATGAGGGGAAAAAGTCAAATGCCTGTTGAAATTGTAAGTAATATTTGCTCTCTGGTATAAGTAATATTTGCTCTTTCTTAAGTGAATAAGCCTTAAATAAAAGTTATTGTGGACCTCATCAAAAAAAAAAAAGTCATAACCTTTATTAAGAAGCTAATCTGGGCCGAGGGCAGTGGTGCAAGCCTGTAATCCTAGCACTTTGAAAGGCTGAGGTGGGAAGATTCCTTGAACCCAGGAGTTCAAGACCAGCCTGTGAAACATAACAAGACATCATCTCTAAAAAAAAAAAAAAAAAAAATTTTTCAATAGCCAGTCTGAGCCCAGGAGACCAAGGCTGCAGTGACCCACGTTGGTGCCACTGTTCTTCAACCTAGATGACAGAGTGAGACTCTGGCTCAAAAAAAAAAAAAAGCTGATATGTGGCCAGGCACTGTAATAGGTGCTGGTATATAAGAGTGAATACCAAAAGATGTAGACTATGCCTTAAAGATGCCGAAAAAGTGAGTTATAATATAAAATAGCAAATCATAAGGTAATTAGTGCTATGCTAATTAATCCAAATAGTACAAGAACTAAGAAGAGACACACATAAAGGTCATGGAAGGTGTCAATATAGATGAAGATAATATACAGCATAAGCTAGCTTTTTTTTCCTTATGAGTTTTCGAGGGAAAGATTCAATTTCCTAGGATGCTAGTAAATCTCACCTTGTAGATTTACTTAGGCAGAATTCCCTCCCTCTCTCAACCCTGAAATACCATATCTATTATTCCTCCCTTCTTCCCCCTTCCCCACCCCCCACCAATATCTCAGCTGGGAATGATAAAGAAATACTGTAAAAACCCAAACATAAAGCAAGGGGAAAAGTTCATACTACATGAGAAGAAGTTCATCTACCCCAGCAAGATTTGGGGAATTACTACATGGAAATTCTTTTTTTAAAAAATTGGGCCACTGTCTTTGTGAATTCATAATTAAGTCAAACATGATGGAATCACTTAAGACAAGCAAATTTAGTATTATCCACATGTGCTCCCCTCTTGCTTTGGAGTCTCCTCTGTAGTCTCAGATTGGGGTTAATTACTGACAATTTCTGCCTTTGTATTTATAATTTTTCTCTGGCAGTTTCACACTGTTATTATTGGAACTTTCTTTTGTCCTGCTTAATTAAATGCTGAAAAGCTTCCAGTTGATTTCACAGTAGGCTGAGGTAGCTGGATAATTTGCAATATAAATAAAGTGTTCAGCATTTACTCAACTCTCAAGATCCACTCTCTTGCAAGCAATGTGTATGAGATGATTCTGTTGGTGTTATCTGCGATTAAAAACATACGAACAAACACTGGTTTAGAATAAGCTTCACTATCCTTCAAACAAGACCTTGATTCTTGGGTTTTGACTTTCTGTGCTTTCCCTGTAATTCATTCAGAATTGAGAACTAATTGCCATTGTCACATTTTCACCCATGCTAGAGGAATAAAAAGCAACTCTCCGTGGGTGACAGTGATAGACTCGAAGCAGCAGGCAGCAGCGTGTGTGAAGCAACTGGGAATAACTCCATGTCACCAAGGAAAACAGACCTTTTGCCCCATGACAAAAATCTTTCTGCTGGCATGTAAGAGTCAATGCTCTAAGAAAGCAGTTTAACACAGAGAAGCACATTTCTGTGAGGTCAACTCAAGAGAAGGCGTTTTCCAAAAAAAAAAAAAAAGGCAGCAGGAACAATAGGGATGCCAAGTAGCATTTGGTGGGTGTTTATGAAACAATAGTAATGTATATGTGTATGTGCTCTTAACACGCTTACAGTATTGTAACAATTAACCAAAGCCTTGGGACTAAATGTTTTGAAATCTGAAAGCCAATCGCCATCTGAAAGCTGTACAGATCTATGAAATATACACATGTAAGTATCTGTGGTTCCTGACCACTTTGGGATCTGTAATGGACAACTAAAGGCTAATTAAAATAATAAAACAATAGTCCACAATTTCCATTTCTGTTCAGAAGAGGCACTGAGGGAATAATGAGAATCCATGTTTTCCTACAAATGTATTCTACAGATTTGGCACTACTTCCCCTCTGTTAGCTCTTTAATCCATAAGAACTCTCTGAGAGGTGCTTTATGATAGGGAGGGGATTGTACAATGCAGCAACAGTTGCTGCTTGCTGAACATATCATCGCTTGAAACACGTGCAAGAAGTAAAAAGGAGATAGACTATGAGGGTGCTTGGCAGAGTGGGAGACAGACGTTCTTTCACTGGGAAGATTATTATCTCCAAATCGATTTGATCTTTAATATGGTCCAATGGGGGGATCTTTGAGGAATCACATAAAGTTCCCTTCAGCCTTTCTGCAAGGTTAAAATTAAATCATTGAATATTACCTATTAAGTATTCGTTGAGCACATTTTCTGATCCCAGGCACACCAGAAGTATGAGAAATAAGAAAATACAAAACTTGGTTCCTGCCTCAAATAGGTATTAATTGAGTTAGAGAGCAGAACTACAACCAAAATAATGGCAAATATTTTTTTAATTGTATTTGGTTTAAAAATTGTATTTCATCACAAAACCATGGGTTTGTCACTATTAAATAATAAAAGTTGCTGAAGCCTAGAGTCACCAAGAAAAATTAAAATTGTATTACTTAACGTGTGCTTCACAGATGAGCAATATCAGTATCACCTGGGAACTTGTCAGAAATACAGAATCTCAGGCTATGTACCAGATCCACATCAGAGTTTGAAGCTTAACAAGATCTAGGTGATCTCTGTGTATAATAAAGTTTGAAAAACACAGGACTTAACTAGAAGGATCAAGACGGCAGGAAGTTTATCTGTAATGTTCATGGAAGATCTTAGTGACCAATCTTCTAGCACTTACAGGTGATAAATATTTGTTGCATTCCATTGCTAAGCACACATAGTATAGAGGAAATGAAAGGTACATATTAGGATCAAAAGGATGTCTATATTTTTTAAATGTCCAGAAAGTCTCCAGTTTGGGCATGAAAAGAATAATATTTAGATTAATCAGAGGAGTACTCATTTGATTTGAGAATTTCATCAGAACTACTGGGGAGTGTAATTTAAAATATCACTTAAATAAAAGATTTTAATTCATCAATATATACTAAATAACTAAAATAATTTATAATATTTTGAACAAAAATTGTCTTCTACTATGCATGTAAAAGATAGAAAAATTATAAATTTATGACTTCTGAACATAAAGTAGAATTTAGAAATATTTTACCTTTATCTAATTATTCTTTATTGATAAGATTCTTTGAAATGATTTTTATATTAAACTCTCAAAAGAATATTAAGAAAAAACTGACATTGCTGACTATGCCCATTTATTGATTAAATGAAAAGTGAGAACTATATAACATAAGGAATGTAATCAAATAGGCTTTAAAAAATATATCTGTCTAATTTTTATTATCAGGTTTTTATAACTGGGCATAATTTTGCAATTTTTAAAATTGTTGGAAAATTCTAATACAAAAGTCCATAAAAAGCACAGAAACATTACGTTAAAGCATCCTCTGGGTTTGTGAATTATGTTTTGAATTAAGGGGCTGGTCTAGATCAGTGGTTCTCAATGACATCAACTGAAGAGTTTACCAAAATTAACAAAGGCAAGGCCCCCTCAGTCCTTTTAAATCAGAATGTCTATGTGTGAGATTTTCCCACCTGTTAGGTGAAGGAGCCAGGCTTCTTCAGCCCTTTTTGGATTATTTTATAATTGCATTTCTCACTCTATGCATTATACTTTGTTATCAGTAGTCATATTTTGCAGTAACATTACTGGCATCAGTTACATAAGCTTTGGCTAGGAATAAGCAAAAGGCCAACTATAATAAAATTCAAAATGGATTTAACTCATGTTTTCTTTACTCTTCAAGAAAAACAAAAATGATGTAGGGTTTTTAGGTCTTCATTAAACTGTAATTTGGAGCCCTGTGTCTCATTCTCAACTCCTAGATGTAGGTGTAGAGTTGACGAAGGATATTGCTGATGCTTTGCAAGAAAACTCCCCCTCCACTTACTCCGTTTTAGGAATTTGTTTCTATAGTCATTTCTTATGAGGAAACAGGTTAGTGTGTCTGCATAGTATTCCATCAAACAAAGCATCCATATTGTAAGGTAATAATAATTATATAAACAAATAGAACTTTAGATGCTATTTCTAATTTGTCCAATGTGATTAATCAAATACTAATTAAAGGTTTATCATGTGTCAGGTTCTGTTCTATTTTCTTGGATATGACCAAGAAAATGGCAGACATGGTCCATGCAGTCAAAGAGTATACACTACAGCCATAGGAGACAGACTGAGCATGGCAAGAAAATGAGATTACTTCAGATAGTGGTCAGTAATATGGGGAAACAAAAATAGGCTGATATAATTGGGTGGTTTGTCAAGGAAGGCCTCTCTGAGAAGGGAAGATCTGAGCTAAGATTTTATGACAAAAAAAAGCTATCCGTGGGAAGACTTGGAGAAGAGTATTCCAGACAAAAAGAACAGCCTACTGCAAAAGCTGGAAGGTAAGTGTCAGCTTAGTATTTTCATAGAACGGAAGGAAGCTTCATGTAACTGAGCAGAATAAACAAATGTTTGAGGAATAAGTTATCATTATAAAAGGTTAAGTAGGGCTCACGATGTGACACTTCTCTGGCCACAGTGGGAACGTGGATATGTGGTCTTGTATGTTCATTGAGGTGAGATGCCATGCAATTTAAGAATTAGCAGAGAGGTGGAGTAAGAAGAGGATTGGGAGGGTTAGGCAGTGGACAACACATTTTGGATAATGAATATCTAGAAATCTCTCTTGATTTTCATTTTTATGGAAACACATTCCTATATAAGTATTTCTGCTTGAAGCTGCCTTTTCTTGGGAAATATCCTTAAAATCTAGTATGAATTATTTTCATTACTTTACATTCAATGACACATGCTTAAATAGTTTAAAGAGCTAGCCAAATCCACGTAACAGGTAAATGGTAAGACCTGGGATTCAAGCTCAAGAACTTTGAATTAAATATCCATTTTTAGTGTTAAAAATAAATGTCAAAAAAGAAAAAGCAAAAACAATAAACAAACAGCCCTTCCTACTAAGCAAAATATCAGAATTTCAAGTCTGAGGATCTGTAGTTATGAAAATGTTCTGTAAGAGTAATTTACAGAAAAATTGCAAAGTTCCAAATGTGATAACTTGAAGATTAAGGTAATATAGAGGCAGCAATCTGTGATAAGCCCTCCCCTAATTCACCATTAAATCAGTCATTCAAAACACAGAAACAGACAATACTATAAGCAGGTATGGACAGTAAATTAATAACAGACAGCAACAAAGACCACTAAAGCAAACCATTTCCAGGTTCTGAGAGGCCTGAAAATCTCTGTTGATGATTTGAGCTCCTCAAAGCCACCAGGAGGTGGAACAGGAATAAGACAAGGAACAGAACAGGGTAGAGATCCTAATGATGGGTGTGGGCCCGCTGCAGTTGTTAAAAGTTAATTTATGCAGGTACTTTTTCTGTATTATCTCTAAGCCTTCATTAAATCTTTAATGACGTTTTAAACTATAAAAGCCATAGTCTGGGATTCTATGTGATGTGAAGAATAAAAGCTGTTCCCATGCTTAGGGAGAAGCAGAGGAGTGGAGAGTGAAGTTATCTCCCCAAGATCAGAGTAAGATAATAAGGCTAACACCATTGAAGAAGAGCTGTCCTCAGCACAACTGGCAATGCCCAGAGAAGCTGTCAGAACCAGTCAGAAAATACTGTGCTAACACTACTTCCCAACACAGGAGAGTCTGTCTGGGTGATCACAGTTTGGATTATTTGTGGACCTTGGGAGTAGGATAGTATATTGATATCTGAAGCCACACTACCTGGGTTAAAGTCCCACTCTTCTAATGACAAGCTATGTGATCTTGTAAGAGTCACATTATCCCTCTGTGCCTCAGTTTCCTCGCCTTTAAAATGAAGATAAGGATTGACTCTATTTCACAGAAACAATGTGAATACCAGGTAAATTGAGCACATGCAAGAGTGCACACAGGAAAAGTACCTGGTACATAATAACTGCTGTGTAAGAATAGGCTAGGATTGCCATTCTTAGTAGCATTGGTGCTGCTGTTGATGTAGTTATGTGTTAGGTGAGATCAGAGGGTCTGTGATCCGGTACCATATGGAAGATGCAAAGAATTGCACAGAAATGAAATGTAAAAATATAGTACATTTAAAAGATATACAAGGGGACGGGGGATTCACTTTCCCAAGATAGGGGAAGGGGACAAAGCTTAGGGAAACATGACCCAGCCATGGCCAGACTACAGTTTAACAAAAGCAATGACCATGATTGATTGAGGATGAGAGCCTTTTATTTACTTTTTATTTTTAAAAATTTTTTTAAATTGTGAAAATGTCTTTAAGGAAAAAATTTAGTTAACAAAAAAATTAACAAGTTCATTTAGCAACATACACCCAAAAGGAAACCACAATATAAAGAAAGTCAAGGCCTCACCAATTTCTGCAGTATTCGTATTGTGTCTCAATTCTCAAAACTACCTTTAAAAAATTTAAACTTAACCTAAAGGATTTTAAATGAAAATATAAACTAGAATGAACAGACGTGAGATATTTCTTTGAATTAGGGAGCTAGCACCTTTGAATTTTCCAAAAAGTATGTCTCCCCAGTGTGTTCACTGTGGTGTGGTGTAAAAGACCCACACCTAACATACTTAAATGACTTAAACTCAGATTACATCACTCTGAAGTATGCGTACCAAAATGTTAATTGAGAAAAAGCTGAAAATAGTTTTAGTTTGCTCAATATCACATGCTAGAAGAAAAGTTTGCATGAGCAAACCCTGAAAAAGGTAATTTTTAAATCCAGATTTCACAAACTCATGGTGCAAAATGGGTCCCATAATTTCCTCCGGAGTTACAACTTTTCACTGCTCTTCACTGCTTGTTGGCTGCATGTGAAAATTTGATTGAAATAACTCAAATATTAGAAAACTAGTCTTATCTTCCCATGCTGTTCTGTCCACTGTAGCTGAACCCATAACAGCTACTCACTGACTGGCTCTCCAGGTCACTGTGAGGAGACTGAGCTGCTGACACCCCCATGCCCTGCGTCATCTGGCTGGTATATGCCCCGTTGCTGGATGCTGTGGTCGAATTCCAAAAGAGTTCTATGAATCTGTGCTGCATGCTGGCTCTGTCTTTAGACATAGCCACCACAGCTTCTTCATGAGTGGCAAACTCAACATCTGCTTCACCAGTCTACTCTTCCATCTGGGCCAACCTCAATATGAACACTCACAGGGTTGAGTGGAGAGAAGTTATAAATGTCATTCTCGGTAGCTTTGTATGGTAGCCCCCTCTTGTAGACTCAGGGGCCGGCGGTGCTCTGCACTGTGAACTCGTCATATCTGTGGTCATACATTCCAGAGAGACAATAACTAAGATTTCTCCCAAACAGGGTGGTGGTGGAGCTGTAGCCATCGCTGAGGTGGTTATACTCCTCATAGCCCACATAGTCAGTGCTATAGGCACCAGGCCACATCCTATCCAGGCCTGCTTGCTTCACAATGCCTATGTACCTCCAGGCCGGTCATAGGGCCCTGGCCACAGCACAGACATGAACTTCAAGGGGGTTCTGAGTATGACCTGACTTCCTCCTGACTGCTCTTGGACACCTCAATATACCTGTGTCCTATCCTCTCCTCGTGCTTCCCTAGAGCCTCCTCAGCTAACTCCTGCAAGGCAAACTTCACAAAAGCCTCCCCTATAATCTTGTCCTTGGGATCCACAGGCAATGTGATTCAGTTTGGCATGATTTCTAACCCTGAGAACTGAACAATTTTTTCCTTTATGCATCCAAATGGGAGTCCTCAAAGCCACACGAAGCCATCGTTGGTGCTGTCAGCACTGTTGGGTCCACTGCACTTCAACACCCAATCTGTCTCAGTTCTGTGGGACGTGGACACCTCAATGTATCAGTGTTCCATGCTTTCCTTGTCCTTTTTCAGAGCCATGTTGACATCATCTCCTCACCACTCTGCCTGTCCTCTCTAGGATAGATGAAATGGACACCAGCAGTCCCATCATAAATTGTACAGTCGGAGAGGAAGTCCTGCACATCCTCAATAAAGCAGGATCAGGGCAGGCCACGGAGCTTGCCCACAAAGCCTTCACTTCCCTCAGGGCCCAGTATTATGAACACTAGGCAAGGTAGATGTTAGATGAGCTTAGGCATAACTATTTTTGTGGCTTAAAACAACTGTAGATGTCTTCCTTTGAGAAGTGTCTGTTCATCTCTTTTGCCCACTTTATAATGGGGTTGTTTGTTTTTTTCTTTTCAGCACATTTGAGTTCCTTGTAGATCCAAGATGTTAAGCCTTTATCAGACCTGGAGTTGGCAAATACTTTTTCCCAGTCTGTAGGCTGTCTCCCTGCTCTCTTGATGGTTTCTTTGGCTTTGCAGAAGCTTGTCAGTGTTATGAGGTCCCACTTGTCTATCTTATCTCTCATGGCAGCCAACAGACATATGAAGAAATGTTCAACCTCACTTATCATCAAGGAGATGCAAATCAAAACCACACTGAGATACCACCTAACTCCAGTCAGAATGGCAATTATCAATAACTCAAAAAATAACAGTTGCTGGAGAGGGTGTGGTGAAAAGAGAACACTCCTACACTGTTGGTGGGAGTGCAAACCGGTGCAACCTCTGTGGAAAACAGTGTGACGATTCCTAAAAGCTCTAAATATCAACCTCCCATATGACCCTGCAAATCCCCCTACTGGGAATATACCCTGAAGAACTCAAATCACTCTACCAAAAAGATACCTGCACACGTATGTTGATCACAGCATTGTTCACAATAGCAAGAACCTGGAAATCAACCATACTGTCCATCAAAAGAGGACTGGATTTAAAAAATGTGGTACATATACACAATGGAATCCCACACAGCCATAAAAAAGAACAAAATCACGAACTTTGCCGCAACCTGGATGGAACTGGAGTCAATAATACTGAGTGGCCTCTCACAGAAACAAAGATCTGAGTATCACATGTTCTCATTCATATAGCAGACCTTGAACATCCACCATAATACTATAAAAAAAAAAAGACTGACAGTGGTGGGAAACTATGGGGGGGAGGGGAAGGGAGGTGGGATTAACGGTAGTCAATATCTGTCTGGGGACGGGGAGACACCCCTTATCAACAAGGGTGCCTGAACGAAGCATATTTGTATACCTAACCCTAAACTGTACCCCACAATATCAAAATAAAAAATATCGATAACAGAAAAAAACTGTAGATGGGACACACTTCTGGTAAGAAGCAAATTGTCCACAGCTTACAGCCAAAGGCCCCTAAATTCCACCCAAAGTTTAACAATGCAGAGGGCTCTGGAGAAAGTCCAGATGCATCTTCTTTTTGTTCCTAACCTTGGCCTCTGAGTCTCCACGCTCCCGCTCTCACATCCGGCACCTCAGTCACCCCTCGGAGCACCTAGAGGAGAGTGGAATGTGGGGGAGTGCCTTTTAAGCCTTTCCTTTGATGGCAGCAGGCCACTAAGGTGATTGGGTGGTGGTCTGTTTCATGTCATCATGAAGGGACCAGGTAAGCACAGGTATTGCCATCACACTTATAGATAGCAGGCAGATGGGTGGGTTAGTCACATAACTGTTGCCATGGTGATGGGGTGTGTCTGGCACCTCCCTGATGACCGTATGGAAGGGCAGACCAGTAACATAGATGAGAGAGGCAGGTGAAAGGCAACTTCATTGGGAAATGTTCATCTCAATGTCTTATGACTCAGAGTACCAGGAAAGAATTATCATCTGGCTTAAGGAGGCCAGAGAAATTCCATTTTGGGCTTTATTCTTTCATCATGGAACTTCTAGCATAGAAGAATCTGAGTCAAGTTGCACATCGGAGAAGGCAGATAGACCCGTAAACTGGTTCTATAGCTGCAGAATATAAATGCCAACTTGTAAATTTTGCATTCAATCTATTTTCAATGTGAAAAACATAAATACACCTGTGGATTTTGATGAAAACATATATACTTTTTTCTACCTCACATTCTCAATGCTTATTTACCACAAGCAGAGTTAAATGAAAGGGATAAAAGACTATATGCATAATAAAACTATCCGTAAGAGAAGGTCTTCAACATGACTTGATTTATTTTTATAATCTTAATACCTGAGATTGTGACTAAGATTCATCATTGAAAACAAACATTGATTGCCAGGGCAATAATATATTTATTGATACTATTTCATTATTTTTTAATAGACTAAGAAGTCCATGGTAAGGCAGAAACTGAGTTCATTCAAACATTTAATAAAGGAGTCAATGGACGCATTTAAATGCTCAACAAATTGCAACATAAACTCTAGAAGCCACCAATCAGCCCCCACTCGGCTAGTGACTTTGTCATTCACCCAGCTCTCCTCTCTCCTCCAGCTCAGCAGCTCTGCCTACCCCTTCATTTTAAGAATGCCAGCCATTGTCAGCTGCAAATGAAACAGCAGCTGGAAGAAAATTTAAATCCTCAAAATAAGTACAGCCTTGTCACATAAAATTTATAAGAGGCCATTGGTTTGGACTGAGCTCTGGAACTAGGGACCCAACAGACCAAACCAAAATGAACTACTTATTCTGAAGTTCCATGCTGCCAAGCCAAACCTAAGGTCATAATCTTACTTTTCAAGAAATCAGAGAGAGAGAAATAACAGTCAAATTGCAAACAGGACAGTTTTAGCCTGCAGGATAGGGAAGTTCCCTCTGCTTTAACCTTTACAAGAAAAGTAACTTTGAAATAACCAATCCATTTTTTGTTGTATTTCTGCTTTTTGCAGCCCTTTTCGGTTTATAAAACCACCTTCCTCTGCTCAGGCCATCGCATGGAAACAGTCTGTTTTATAGGATAAGGTGTGGCCCGATTTTAGAATCACAAATAAAAGTCGATTAAGATAATTAAACCAAATTTGTTGTCATTGTGTCTTTTGAGAGCCTTTAGGTGAACAGTAAAGACAGGATTTGGAGAAGGAAGGTAAGAAGCCAATTTTCCTCGTTCAGAATGCCATTTTATCTCTGACCTTGCACAGACTCCCTCTTCACTGAATCCCATAATTGTTGGACTGTCACACCTCAGCTAGCTCCCTGCTGCCGACCTTCACTCCTCCACACACCTAGTTACATTTCCAAGGCCAGATCCTCCTACTAATTCCAAGCCTGCTAGTGAATCTTGGCAGGTTACTTTCCTCAGCTCTCGCTTTCCAATTGACTTCTGCTTTATAAACTATCTCAGCACTAAACTTATCTCCCTACGTGACCCTTGTCTCTCGATCCCAGAGAATATCTATATTCTCAGTTTGGTCAGTTGCATTCTCCATTGAATATACATTATTTATGACGGTATCTGTGGGCATTCCAGGCCATGATCTAGAAACTGAGAAAGTAAAGTCAAATACAAGGTGGCTTTGCTTTTGAGGATCTCACAATTTAGCCAGAAACATCATCTATGCAATCACTAATATTTTATATGTGCAAAACAAGTATACAAAGTACCTGCTAGCACAGAGCAGGGGCTGAATGGAAGAGTAACACAGGGGCCACATGCCAAGAAAACATTTGGATGAATATAAAAGGACAAGATCAGGTTCACTGGCAGAAAAATACCTGGGGATGTGGTGGGTAGGTTGAAAGCAAAGAATGTTATAAAAGCTTAAAATTGAACTGATTCTACCTTAAGTTTATAATTAAATTTACCTGCATAATTTTTCTGTTCTTCTACCATGCACTATTTCTCACTTATGCCCAACATAATTTTTAAAATGAACACCTCATTTTAACCTCCATTCTTTGAGTTCCATTCATCACAATAAATCATAGCATTTCCCCCCCAAATGAAGAATATAATACATTGCATTTAAATAACTAATTAGATATTTGATACATAAAAAGAAAAAAATGTGTAGTACATTCCAGATGGATCCAATATTTAAATATAAGAAAGGGTACTATACAAGGGTAAACATAAAAAAGGAAAAAAATTATTGTAGAGTCTCGGAGTGGTATTAGCTTCACTGTGACATCAATACCAGGAACTATAAAGAAGCTAAATACAGAGGTTTGGCAAAAGACAACACAAGCAAAGATAAAAATGACAGTGTAGGTTTACCCCTTGAAGTCCACTTCTCATTCTTTTTTAACCTCCCTCTTTAGGCCTGTGACTAAATAGTAGGCTTCCTTGGACCTCAGGGGCTCACTGAAATGGATTAAATTAGCCTCAGTGCCCTCTGGTTTCTCTTGGGCTCAGTCAATGGAGAGTCCCCTAGCTGATGTAAAGGAGACAGAATAGAATCTGAAATTGCACTTTCCTTGCTCTTCTCTTGGTGATCACCTATAACACGCTGTGCCACTCGGTCAACGCTCATTCTTTTTCGAAGTTTCTAGAAACCTCTCCCTCCCCTGGTCCCTTCACCCTAACAGTAGCCAGTCTGGATTCACTGTGTGATCCACTGTGGTTCTCCTCCCCCAAAGCTTTTAAAACAAGGCCCATAATTGAGCGTCATAATTTAGTTTCTCTCAAATTATTCTCACTTGTGCCATGAGTTTTCTATTGCGGCCCTGACAGACACAGTAGGAAAAATAAATTAAGATGTGTATAGCAGACAAGAATTAATGTTTATAATATATATTATAGCAGAATGTAGTCATTGTGATTTTAACAGTAGCTGCTATTTCTTTAAATGTTTTCTCCATGGCAGTTACCTTGCAAAACATATTCCAAGAATGAATACATGAATTCTCATAACAATCCTATAAAAATCCCAATTTTGCAATAAGTAAACTAAAGCTCGGAGATATGAGTAACTGGTTTAGGGTCATATGGCCAGTAATAAGAGAGTTGGTACCCAAATCCCATCAGGTTACAAACTCACATTCTTAACTACAATGCTATACTCAGAAGAAATAAAAAAGATTAAGTGATTTGAATAACAACAACAGTCACTAGCACTGACACAGCATTTATCTTCTGTCAGGAAGTTTCCTAAGTACTTTGCTTATATTAACTTATCTAATCCTCAGGAAATCTTTAAGAGGTAGAAGGGCTCAGTCATGTGTCCGGGATCACATGGCTAGTCAGCAGGTTTTAAACCTAGACACACTAGCATGAGAATCTGTGCGTTTAACTTGTGTAAGTTACTGACTCTCATTTGTCAATGGAAAATTTACTAGAAAAGAAATGCAAAATGAATATGCCCAACATGTCAAGTTATCAAATGACTGAAAATAACATTGTGATATTTGTTTATGTCTACAAGATTGGCCAAAATTATTAAGCTTGGATGAGAGTGAGGAAATTGGACATAGTCATATGTTCTTGGTGAAGGTAAAATGGAATAGTATTTCTTCAGAACCCCAATATTTGTCATAAGGGAATTCACTAACATATTATGTAGTACTGCAAAATTAAATTCCATAAATACACTCATTAACAGGAAGATGATTTGGAATTGTATTTTTTCTGGTTTAAAAAAAAGCCCATTTGCCAATTGTGCATAATATAATCTTCTTGAAAGTTTCCATGGTTCTATGGTACTTTGAGTTAGATGCCTGCAAGGAGCACAGAGCTTGCCCAGGGTATACGGCATCTCTCTGGGCAGTGCTATACTTTAAGTGAAATGTTATTTTATGACAAAAGAAAAATGACTTTTCTTATTTTGAAAAATTAAACAAGTAAAAGCACACCCTTTATGAATTTTTTCTACTCAACCCACAAATTAAGTCTGTAGTTTAACTATCTGATTTTAATTCACGGTAATAAATACTATTTATTGATTTATTAACTTTACCTACTTTGTCCAATTTAGGCCATGTGATTGATCACCTAACCTATCTTCTACCAATACTCTCAATTCTGTTCTTTTTCAGAGCTCCCTGAAATTCTCTGACCCTTGGTCAATTTCCAAATTCTCATTCAATCTGACATCCGGTTTCTTTAGAGAATATCATACATTATTGTGGATGGTTTCCAAACTCAGTGGATCTCAGTCTAGACCACATTTAAGAAACCTTTTTACTGCCACTCAGTTAATTAAAACATTTTAGATCAGGCACTGTGCCTCACTCTTGCAATCCCAGAACTTTAGGAGGTCAAGGCCGGAGGATCACTTGAGCCCAGGGGTTTGAGACCAGCCTAAAAAACATAAGACCCCATCTCTATTTTTTAAAAAAAATTCCAAACTTTCACCATCCTCTGCAAGCATTGTACCTAGTATTCTTTTTTTTAGATTGGAAAATATAGTTTATTTGGAAAGTAGATTATAGAGAAGAGAAAGGGGAATCATCTCCCTAAGGTAGGGGAGCGGGCTAAAGCTTAGGGAAACAAATGCATGACCTGTACCCAATATTTAATTCTTTTTCATAAGGCTGACTTGCCACCCACTTAAATCAAGAAAACTGAAAGTGTCAACATGAACTATCTCAAACTGGACCTATCTGTCGTTTATCCACATTGTGTCTTTGGAGGCCAATTTCCATTTATGGTTTTAGTCACATATACTTCTGACTTCTTTGGGACTTTGGTCTATCTCCTTTATGTTTGCAAGATATTTTTATTATTTCTTCTCCCTTGCCAATGTGCCATCTCTTCCTTCTCAGCAAAGCTTTTCTTTCATAGAGAGAGTCTCACTTTGCCACCCAGGCTGGAGTGTAGTAGCACAATCTTGGCTCACTGCAGCCTCCACCTGCTAAGTTCAAGCAATCTTCCCAAATTACCTAGGACTAGAGGTGTGTGCCACCAAGCATGGCTAATTTTTTAATTTTTTTTGTAATCCCAGCACACTGAGATTACAGGCATGAGCCATCATGCCCTGCCTCAGCCAAGCTTTTTGAAAAAACACTGCTCACTTTTTCCATGTCTTTCCTTCCAATCACTTCTTCATCCAATGGACCCTAATTTCATCTCTCTCCGCATCTTTAAAATTACTGTGGCCAAAGTCATCAGAGCCTAAACCATCTATACTGTTAAAGCCAAAGGACACGTCTTGCATTTCCTAATTCTCTGCTGCTTTTCATATACTTTTGCACTGTATGCTTATTTAAAATTCTCTCTTTTTGTAGCTTCTGTGGCATATAGTCTTTCACAATATCTCACCTAACCTATAACAGCATTTTAGCCTACTTCACATGTTTCCCACTGTCTTTCAGTCTCTTTATCACACTCCTCAGGTTCCATCTTAGTTTGCATCATAGTCTCATTTGTCAGATTGCCTCCTGTAGGACTACTGGATACACCAGTGAGTCACACAAAGGTCCTTCTCTCAACTAGATTGCTTCCTTGTTTGTGTCTGTGTGTCATAAGGGGGGATCAAAGATAGATAGTCCATGACAAAATAAATAATGGAAAGCAAATTTTGACATGTGCTATTTGGATAATTAAATTAACCAGATGTGATAGTGATTGGAAGTCAAGAATATTTCTTTAAGGAGGCGACATTTGGGTTGAGCTCTGAATGAAAGAAAATGACAGCCATGGAAATCTGCTGATAAGAATAGTTCAAGCAGAGTAACTGCTCATCCAATGTTGTTCATGAACTCACCATGTTTGAAGAGGATAGAGACATCTGTTGGGTTGAAAAGTCCAGTGGACAAGGAAAAAAAGTATAGTTAGAGAATGTGCCACATAAGTAGAGGCCTTAAAGCAAATATGAGGAGAGTTTAATGGGAAATCGGGAAGTGGTATGACAAAATTTATATCTTTTTATTGATACATAATATTTGTACAAGTTTATGGAATACATGTGATATTTTGTCACATGCATTGACTAATAATGATCAACTCAGGACATTCGGGTGTCTATCTCCTCAAGTACTTATTATTTCTATAGGTTAAGAACACTTCAAATTCTCTCTTCTAGCTATTTTGAATCATGCAATACATTGTTCGTATTAATCACCCTATTCTGTTATCCAACATTGCAACTTATTTCTTCTATCTAACTGTATGTTTTCACCCATTAACCAACTTCTGTTTATCCCTTCCCAACACACATACCTTTCCCAACCTCTGGTACCTATCATTTCACTCTTTATTTCCACGTCAACTTTTTTAGCTCCTACATGTTAGTAAAATATGCAATATTTGTCTTTATGTACATGAATTATTTCATTAAACATAATGACCTCTTGCTTCACCCATGTTGTTGCAAATGACAAGATTTCAATTTTTATAACTGGATAGTATTCTGTTATGCACATGTAACACATTTTCTTTTTCTACTTGTCCATTAATGGAAACTTAGACTGATTTCATATCTTTGCTATTATGAATAATGCTGCAATACACATAGGAGTACAGGTATCTCTTTGATATACTGATTTATTTTCCTTTGAATAAATTACTACTAGTAAGATTGCTGGATCATATGGTCGTTCTCTCTTTATTTTTTAAAATAAATCTTCATACAGTTTTCAATAGTGGCTATACTAATTTACATTTCCACCAATAACGTATGAGTTCCCTTTTCAGCAAATCCTTGCCAGCATATGTTATTTGTTTTCTTTTTAATAATCACCATCTTACTGCAGATGATACTTTGTTGTGATTTTTATTTGCATTTCCCTGATGATTAGTGATGTTAAGCATTTTTTCGTACCTGTTAACTATTTGTATCTTTTTTAAAAGAAATATCTATTGTATTTTGCTCACTTTTTAATGGGATCATTTATTTTTATACTCTTTATTTATTTGAGTTCCTTGTGTATTATGGATATTGGTCCCTTGTTGAATGGTTTGCAAATATTTTCTCCCACTTAACAGGCTACATCCTATGTTGATTATTTCCTTTACTGTGCAGACACTTTTTAGTTTTATATGATCTCATTTGCCTATTTTTTGTTGTTGCCTGTGTTTTGGAGTTGTTACTCATAAAATGTATGCCTGGACTAATGTTCTGAAGTACTTTCCTTACGTTTTCTTCTAATACTTTTATAGTTTTGGGTCATAAGTCTTTAATCCATCTTTGGTTGTCTTATATATATGATAAGAGAAAGGGATCCAGCATCAATCTTTAGCATGTGGATATTCAGTTGTCTCCGCACCATTTAAAGAAACGGGCACCCTTCCCCAACATATGTTGTTGGCACATTTGTTGAACATCAGTCGGCTGCCAATATATGGATTTAGTTTGGGGTTCTCTGCTCAGTTCCATTTATTTATGTGTCTGCTCTTATACTAGTACGATGTTGTTTTGTTTATTATAGACCTATAATGTATTTTGAAATCAGGCAGTGTGATGCCTACAACTTTATTCTTTTTGTGTAGGACTGCTTTGATTATTCAGGTTCTTTTGATTTCATATGATATTAAGAATTCTGTTTCCTATTTCTGTGGAATATGCTATTAGTAGTTTCATAGGGATTGCATTACATCTTTATATTGACTTGGGGAGTAGGGTAATTTTAACAATATTAGTTCTTTTGATCCACGAGCATGAGATGTCTTTTCATTTTTTGTGTCCTCTTCGCTGTCTTTCATAAGTATTCTGTACATCGCTTTGTAGAGATTTTTTTACCACCTTGGTTAAAAATATTTCTAGGTATTTTATTTTACTTTTGTAAATGTTATCTATGAGGATACATTCTTGATAATTTTCTCAGCTAGTTCATTATTGATATATAGAAATTCCGCCGACTTGTGTATGTTGATTTTACACAAGTCGGTGTAACTTTACTGAGTTTATCAGATTTAAGAGTTTTAAAAATAAATTATGTACGCTTTTCTAGATATAGTATTATATAATTTGCAAAAAGAGAGAATTTGACATTTTATTCTCCAATTTGTATACCTTTTGAATCTTATCTGATTGCTCTGTCTAGGACTTCCAATACTGTATTAAATAAGAATAGGGAAAATGAACATCTTTGTCTTTTTCAGTTTCTAGAGGAAAGGCTGTTAGTTTTTCTTTGTTATGATGTCAGATGTGGGTTTGTCATATATGGTTTTATTATGTTAGGGTATGTTCCATCTATTCCTAATTTATTGAGAGTTTTTTCATAAAAAGAATTTATGTTTTAACAGTTACTTTCTCTGTGTCCACTGAGATGATCGTGTTTTTTTCATGTCATCATGTGACCATGTCAACATTTATTGATTTGCACACGTTGACCCATCCTTGAATCTCTGGTATAAATGCCACTTGAACATGGTGTATTGTCTTTTACATGTGCTGTTGGAATTAGTGTGTTAGTATTTTGTTGAAAATTTGTAACTATGCTCATCAGGCCTATTGACCAGTCATTTTCTTCTTTTATTGCATTTTTATTTGGTTTGGATATCAGTGTAATACTGGCTTTGAAAATGCATTAGGGATAATTCCCTACTCTTCAATTCCTTGAAATACTTTGAGGAAAATTGATGTTAGTTCTTCATGAAAGTTTTGTAGGATTTGACAGTGAAGCCATCTGGCCCAGGACATTTTTGTCGGATACTTTTGTATTACAGATTCAACTTCAACTCACTACTGATCTGTTCAGTTATTTTATTTCTTTCTGATTCAGTCTTGAAAGGTGTATGTGTCCAGAAATTTATCGTTTAAGTTTTCCAGGTTTTTAGTATAGAGTTGTTCATAATAGTCTCTGATGGTCTTTGTATTTCTGTAGTATCACTTGCAATGTCTTCTTTTCATAGCTGATTTGGTTTATCTAGGCGTTTTGGTTTTTTTTTTTTACCTCTTTTTTCTGGTTAGTCTCACTAGTGGTTTCTATTGTTTTTATTTATATTTTCAGAAAACGACTATTTAGTTTTTTTATTATTTTAATTGTTCTTAAGGATCTGTTTTGTTTGGTTCTGCTCAGATCTTTATTATTTCTTGCCTACAACTAATTTGGGGTTTGGCTTGTTCTTACGTTTCTAGTTCCTTGAAGTATAGCATTAGATTGCTAACTTGAAATCTGAACACTTTTCTGATGCAGGTGTTCACTGTTGTACACTTCCCTCTTAGTTTGTGCTGTATCCATAGGTTTTGAAATGTTATGCCTCAGTTATATTTGCTTCAAGAATCTTTTTTTTAATTTCCACCTTAATTTCATCTTTGGCCTATTGGTCATTCTGAAACATGTTGAATTTTTATTTATTTGTACATTTTCCAAGGTTTTTCCTATTATTGATTTCTAGTTTTATTATATTGTGGACTGAGAAGATACCTAATATAATTTGGATTTTTTAAAAATTGTTTTGTGTCCTAACATATGATCTATCCTAGAGAATGTTCCATGTGCAAATGAGAAGATTTGTATTCTGTAGCTGTTTTGTGAAATGGTCTGTAAATGTCTGTTGGATCTATTTGGTCTGAAGTGAAGTTTAAAGCCAATGTTTCTTCTTCTTCTTGTTAATTTTCTGTCTGTATGATCTATCTAATGTTGAAAGTGGAATGTTGAAGTCCCCAACTATTATTGTATTAGAGTCTACCTTTTCTTTTAGATCTAATATTATTTACTTTATATATCTGGGTGCTTAATATATGTTTAGAACTATTACATGGTATTGGTAAATTGATTTCTTTATCATTGTATAATGATCTTCTTTGTCTCTTTTTATTGTTTTCTATTTTTTATTTTTGTTTATAAATTTTTTATTAAAGTGTGTTTTATCCGCTAAGTATAGCTACTCCTGCTCATTTTGGGGTTTTGTTTGTATAGAATATCTTTTCACATCCTTTTACTTTTCGTCTATGGTTGAGTTTCTTGCTGGCATCATACAGTTGGATTATGGTTTGTTCTTTTTGTTGTTTTTTAAATCCATGCATCTGTTCTATATCTTTTAACTGAAAAGTTTAATTTATTTACATTAAAGCTAATTATTGCTATGTGAAGGCTTATTTCTGTATTTTATTAACTTATTTATGAGTTTTTTGTATATCATTTCTTATTCTTGTTGTTCATCTTTATGATTTGGCAGTCTTCTGTAGTAGCAACACTTGAGTCCCTTCTCTTCCTTATTTGTGTCTTTGCCCTACCAGTGAGTTTCATACTTTCATATGTTTTCTTGATGGCCAATATCGTTCTTTCACTTCCAGATTTTAGAACTCCCTTAAGCATTTCTTGTAGAGATGGTCTAGTAACTATTAATCTGGATAACTAAATCTTCTGCTAAACTTGCAAAATCTTCAGTTATTATTCTTTTAAACATAGGTTTTCTAATTCTTTTTTTTTTTTTTCTCATCACCAAAAATCCAAATATCAGGTCACTTTCTGATGTCCCATATGTTGTATAGGTTTATTTAAAAACAAAATTCTTTTTAATTTTTAAAAATATATCTGACTGGTTTGTTTTAGACGACATGTCTTCAGGTTCTGAAATTCTTCGGTTTCAGCTCGTCTATTGTGGAAGCTTTTGAATGCATTTTGTATTTCATTTAATGAATTCTTCAGTTCCAGAATTTCTACTTGTTTTTTTTTTTATATTCCATCTCTTTGGTAAATTTTTCATGTATATTCTAAATTAATTTTCTGATTTATTCTTATTACATTTGCGTATTCTATTGTATCTCACCAAGCTTCCTTAATATTATTATTTTTAATTGTTTTTCTGGAATTTCATTTGACTTAAATCTGTTGCTGGAGAATTATTTTGCTGTTTTGTAGGTTATAGTCCATAGAACATCGTTTTCATGTTTCTTGTGTCTTTACTTGATATTTACATTTCTAGTGCAACAATTGTTTCTTCTAACTTTCTAAATTTACTTTTGAAGGGGAAATTTTTCCCAAAGATGTATCTATAGAATTGTTTAAGCAGATCACTTTGACTTTGACTCTGGTTGCCTGCAACAGTGTAGTTTTCATATTTGGTTGTAAACTGTCAGTGGTGTCTGTGATTTCCTCATTGGCTTAGGGTGTTGTAGTTAATGGAGACTGTGGCGAATTTTGCTGGTGACAGGAATGCCAGGTGGCATGTCCTTGGGTCCCAGTGGTGGCAGTGGTAGACCGTATGTGCCTCCTTGGGCTAGTTGGCATACATTGGCACTGGTGTTAGTGGATTTTGGCAAGCCAATTCTTGGGCCTCCAGGTGGCTTGTTTGAGTGCTGGTATAGGCAACAGTATCCTTCTTAGGTAGGCACATTCTCAGGGCCCTGGGCAGTGGCTGTAGTGTTGGCAATGGCAGTAGCTGTGGTGAGACAAACCTCTGGCTCCCAAGAGGTGTGTACTGGAGTAGTAATAGTTGTGATGGGCTTCGTAGGCCAGTTGTCAGGCCTGACAGTGGCATGTGTGAGTGAGAGTCAACTGTGGTGGTAGCAGCAGATTGGGTGTTCAGACCTCAGACTCCTTGAAGCAGTATTCAGGTGCCAATGGTGGTGAACTGGGCTGGGAAGTCCTTAGGTCCCCATATGTGTGCTCAGGCACTGAGGGGCCCAGGGTTTGAAGCAGAGCCAGGCTAAACAGACCTTTTTTCCAGCATCTCTATGGTGCAATCAGGTGCTGATTGTGGTAGGCAGGAGCAAAGTAATACCCAGACCCAAGGCAGAATGATTGGGTGGAGGCAGCAGCAGCTGTGAAGCAGCCCTGCTCCTTATGAAGGCAGAGTTGTTTTCTGTGGCAGCAACTGTACAAGGGGAGATAACCCAAAACCCAGAATTTATAAAAATACTGTGTATTTTTATATGTATGTCTAAACTTCAATCATCTTCAAAGTACTCTTCGTTTGATGCAATATACCTATTGAGACACCTTTTACACTGCTCAAAACAGCTTTTGAACTCAAGGTTGATGCCTTTTAGTGGTTCTGCTATTTTTTGTTTCACCTCTTTCACATAGGCCAAACATTTCCCTGTGAAGATTTTTTTTCATTGGGGAAGCAAATAAACAAACAAAAATCACATGGGATAAAAGCAAGTGAATAGGGAGGGTGGAGCACAGCGGTCATGCCATCTGGGGTCAAAAAGTGCTGGACATTCAGCTCAATGTGGGCAGGTGTGCTTGCAACTCACCCATCATGAAATGGGCAAACACACTGAAAGCATCTCCAGAAAATAATTCACTGAAGCTGAATGCAGCTTCTCACAACAACGCTAGCTGGTACACTGAGGCTGATGGGTTCCTAGAATGCTTACCTAGTGGGTGAAGCCTGTACGACAAGAAGCCTGCCCTCCAAAAAGACAATTATGGATTTTTTTGAGTACCCCTTGTATGTAGGCAGCCAGTGAGAACTGAGCTCTGGTAGCAGCGGTAGCTGCAGCTGCTGTGGTCAAGGGAATTTGTCCTCAGGACACACGAAAATGCATGGTGGCTTTGCTGCTGGAGGCAGCAGGGAATTTGCCAATGGCTTGTGCTTCATACTAGGCAGTATTAGCATGCCATGGCAGTGCCTGCAGGCTAAGAATGTCAATGGAGCTTCAGAGATATGATGCACCGCTGGACAGAATGCAGTCTGGTAGGGGCTAGGTTATCTGTCGAAATGGCATCGTGCTGCAGCCACTAGGGGATTGGGTGTTGTAGGATCCCTTAGGAGCTCCCTCTTTGGAAGAGTGCCTTTATGCAGTTTTCAGAAATCTGTCAATTTTAGTCTCAGGGCTTTCAGGGTCAAGGTGCTTTCCTGTGGCTAAGATATAAGGAGGAGTCTGTAGTAGGAATGTGACCATGGAGGGTCACTCAATTACCCTTTTTCCACTTTAGGGAGACATTCCAGGATCCCAGTGAAACCTACCTTAGCAGACCGCCTTGTTTCCGTCTCCATTCTTGCTTTGTTTCCTGTCACTTTTCTGTTAATTTCTAGTGTTCTCTCTTAGATGATCTAAATAAAGTGTGACTATCTGCTCACTACTTTGGTTCTTCTTTGTACCAGAGGCAAGTACCAAATGTCTCTTTTGAAGATTATGCTGTTGATGGAAAATACATTGAAACTAGGGAGGATTGGAAAAAAGAAAATGATTTAGGTGTCTTTTGTACTGAAATGTTTGGGACATAACAAGGATCTCTCTCCTGGACCATTGAGAGAAACAGCAATAGAGATGGCAGCAGTGGCCATTTGGGGGTACATGAGGTAGTGGCAGAAGTTGCTAGTCATTTAAGAATAAATAATAATTAGAAGGAAAGAATCAATCAGTGATTGCCCAGATCAATATGTGGCTGGAGATAAAATGTATTATGATGAGGAATGGGTGAGTGGTGGTGACAATGAGAAAGAATATCAAAAACTCAGCATTGTTAGAGATTATTATTTACATGCCTATGTCAGTCAAGAATTTGAAAAAGTTCTGTCTGAAATCCAAGGGAAAGCACAACGAAGGTGCTATAGGTGTTGACAGTACTGCATATGACTTGTATTTAATGCTTTGGGCAAAGATAAGGTCTACAGGGGAGGATGGTATTGATATTAAGGGAGGGAAGGATGAATCACTGGTTTACACCAAGTTTTAGTAATCAAAAAAGGATGAGAAACTATCAATGAAGAGCAAGAAAATAAATAACCTGGATGAGGTGTTACAGAAACCAAGAAAAAAAAGGTATTTTAAGAAGGAGGGAATGAATAATGCTAGTTTGAGCCAATTAGAATAAGAATAACAATGAGAACATTCAATTTTTACAACTTGAAAGTCATTGGTGACATACACAGGAACAATGTCAGTGAAATGGTGAGAGCAGGGACCCTATTGCAGAAGGTGAGAGGACAAGGTGAGAGGAAATGGAGTTAGCAACTCGAGATGACATTTTCAAGAAGTTGTGCATGCAGAGATAGGAAAGAAATACAATGACAACGAGGAGAGGAAGTGAGGCCAAGAGAGGATTTGTGCTATGTTCATTGCATTTGCTTGATTTTGTTTTTAACACAGTTGGAACTACTTTGTATTTGCTTTAACTTTCTATAGGGAATTCTCAACGTCATTCTTCAAGACTAGGTCACGGGGTCTTTTCCATACGCCTTCATCTCCCTCACTTCTCACTTATACCCCATCACTTATTATAAGTTTTCAGATTTATTTTTTATTTTGTGAATCCAGCTCCTTTTGTCCCTTCTTTATTGCCTCAATCTTATTATTCTTTAAATCTTTTCTCTAAATTGCAACCAGAGTCAATAAGGCACAATATAACTATCTCGACACCTTTCATTAAAAAAAAATATCTATTTCCCATCGACTATAGAATGAAGTTAAATTTTCCAGTGACTACAGAATTAAGTTGATGCCTTGTAAGTTGGAATAAGAAGCCCCACACAACTTTAACTTGTTCTTATTTTATGAAGTCCTTTAAAATTTTTCAGTGCTGTGGAATATTAAACTACTAGACTTGGGTTTTGGTGAATACCCATATTGTTTCAAGCTGAAATATTTCTCTGAATGACTTTCCTATTTCTTACTGGATAATTCTTATTCTTTAAGATTTAGATTAATATTCCACTTCTTTGAAAAACATTATTTGAAACTCTAAGATTACCTAAGTATGCCATTCCCTCAGTAGTTTGAATGCCTGTGTTTTTCTGCACACGCATTTTTTATTGAATCTAAATTATCTTCTTAAACATTTGTCTTCACCACTAATGTGGGGCTTTTAGGACAGGGGTCTTACATAATTCATTTTTGTTGTTTTGAGCCATAGCTGGTACCTTAGAGGCACTGAATAAGTGGTTGTTAATCTGAACACTCATCCGATATGCAGATCCGATGCTTAGTGACACTTATGCATTACAAATATCTTTTCCCAAATGAAACTTACATGCTTACATGTAACTTATTATAGAGAGGAAAAAGACTTTAAAGACACAAAAAAATTGTCTTAAAATTCCAGAACTGCTTCATTGGATGTCTTATAAGTCACCCAGGTTAGTTGAGCCAGAGTGTCTTCAACTATAAAATGGTGAAACTGGTATTTATTCTATGGAGTTACTATTATTTAGAAGATTTTTGAGAAATAAAATACATAATGCTTTAAAAACATACACCTAAAGTAGTAGTTGGCAAATAATAAATGAGTCATAAATGGTAATCGTCTTCCCATTTGTAAATTTCAAGTTCATGCATTCTCTGAATAATGCATTATTTTCTGAATAAGCATTAGCATCGTTCTAGGTATTAGAATCCAACAATAAGTAAGACAAATTTCTTACTGTTGCAAAATTTATATACTCTAATTAGAAAGACCAAGGTTTAACAAACAATTATGCAACTTTTATTTGACTACAATGGTGAAAAGTGAAACCAAGAAGCACTGCATGCTATGAAAATACCAAACTTGCCACCCAAAACTTTCATTTCACTATTTCTCCCATATGTTTTTAGTCTAGTGGTCACTTAGGCACTTGCTCAACAATATTACTTTTGATTTGGAGGAAACCTATCAGTAATCAATATCTATCAGTTACCCATTAGAGAAAGGAGCTGAGTTGGAGGGGATCCTAAGAAGCATGCCATAATCTCTGGCATCAAGGAGATCAGTAGTGGAAACAAACACTAAAAATAAGTAACTTTTTTATGAGTATTATAGGAATTTAAGGAAAGAGATTCTCTAATATGGAGTACTCCAGTTTGAAGACGGCACCTGAATTGGACCTTTCAGAATTAATAGAAGTTTTAAAGCTAAATATCTTTCATTATCTATAAATTATCACCAATAAATTATGTATTTGAATCTATGTATTTGAATCTCAAGACCATTCCTCTTATCCAACATTCACTACATAAATTAGGAATTTACCACTTGCACCTAGATTATTGAAAAAGGTATCTATGTGACTTCCTTCTCATTATTCTTTGAATGTGCCTCCCGAGGCACTTGTGTTGGAAACTTAATCCCCAATGCAGTGGAGTTAGGAAATGGAGCCTAGTAGGAAGTATTTGGGTAATGGGAGCACCACCCTAATGAATAGATTAAAGTCAACAACATAGGACTCCATTGTTGTGGAAGGGGGTTCCTTAGAAAAGGATTGAGTTTGAGCCCCTCTTGTTCTTTCTCTTTCCCCTTCCTTATCTTTCTGCATGTAATGCCTCTGTCATATTTGATGCAGTAAGAAGGTCCTTACCAGATGCCATCCCCTCAATCTTGAACTTCCCAGCCTACAGAACTGTGAGTCAATACATTTCTGCTCATTATAAATTATCCTTTTTATGATATTTCTGTGATAGTAGTACAAAACAGACTGAAACACTCCTCCAATTACTTTCTTCTTAGCTTCTAGGGTAGACTTTGCAAAAACACAAATCTGATTCATTCACATCCCTGTATTTAATCTTTCTTTGGCTTTTTAGGTTTACAAATAAAGCCAAGCATTCCCAGTATGGCATTTGAGCTCTTGCATGATTTTATCATTATGTTCTAGCACGATAGTGAACATTCTGCATGCTGAAACCAACCATAGCAAGTAGTGTACAAATATTTATTGATCCATACTCTGTTAGATTATTCTGCTTTTCCCTATTCTGATTCTCCATTTTATTTTCCTAAATCCTATGCTTCTAGGTTCAGATCATATGTCATCTTTTACAAGTAGCTTTTGCTGACTTTCCTCCAATTTCTGGTAAAAGTGTTCATCTGTTTCCATGGAACTCTCTGCCTACCTCTACCCTAGCAACTATCACCTGTACTCTCTTGCCCACTTGTCATTTTCTCCCGTTAGAATGTGACTTGTGGAGGGTGAGGACTGTGTTTCTTGGCTTTGTTTTTCCGAAACCTAAAAGACTTCCTATCATCACACACACAAAGAAAACAAAATACTTTCTGTGTGAATAAATACTGACATATAAATTCTTGAAGTAGTAGAGATGTTCCAAATCATAGTGTAAAACATAGCAAGATGGTTGAAAAAAAGGAGATGCAACCTGTTAGAGGAATGAGAACAATTTATTTGGGCAAATGAGAAAATTTTCTAGAGGAAAGAAATCAGTAATAAGTTTTGAAAGACTATGGAGCAGGGCTACATAGATAGAGGTTTCTGTGATGTGAAAATTTCCCCTTTTGCACTGTCCAATGCAGTGGCCACACTAGCCACCTGAATTATTGAACACTTGGAATATGGCTAGTATAGTGGACAAACTAAATTTTAGTCTACTTAAATTGATTTAATTTAAATTAATTATAAATTTAAATTGTTACCATGGGGTCTATTCTATTGAACAGCATAAAAGGGACAAGTCTACAGAAGGTTCTGGATTTCAGGGTAATGAGACAATGCTTCCTACAGGCAATATCAATACCAAAAAAACTGAAGGTTTCTAAGCAGAAAATTCATATAATTCAAAGAAAGCCTTAATGAGTTATGAAAGCTAAATACTAATAAGCAATGATATAAAGGTATGAAAATCATTAACTTTTATAATTGGTATGCTGGTTTATTTCGCCTAGAAATTTTATTTTGTTTCTCATTTCAACTGTGTAATGAGGTGAAGATAATGGACAATAATTTTTTATCTAACTTACTAATAGAAGGTAATAGTGCAATTTTTGGAAAATATTACCAATAGAATTGGAGTAAAAAGCTTGAATATCAATTATTTTCTTATTATCTGATTAAATGGATAATAAAATGCACAATTTATAATTTGAAAATATTTTGACTTTTATAATAAAATGCACAATTTATAATTTGAAAATATTTTGACTTTTCATTGAATATATTTCATATAATAGATAAAAAATAAACTCAGCTGTTTGATTTGTATCCAGAAAATGTTTAATATTATATAGCTACCAGGTGATGGCTTAGACATAAGGTAAGCACATACCCCACTTTCCTGGGGACAGTCCCAGTTATACCTAATTTAAATCAGTTGACATTTATTGAAACTCCCTTTTCTTCCTCAAAAGTGTCTATCTCTGGATAATAAATGTTATATTCACAATGTTGTGCATTCCTATCACAAGTTACAATACACTTTTCTTTTAGAAAATGTGTACACTAGACTACTTTCTAGTAAAAATGTGCAACATACTTGTATCTGCTTATTTCTCTGCCAGCAAAAGCATAAGCAATAAGGTAAGGAAAATTCAGAGATGCAGGTCAAGACATTCTGAGCACATCTGAAATGCTTATGAACATCAATCTGTGAATTTACCTTTATACATTTGTTGACACAATTGTATCTTCCTAACATGATTTTTTAATTTGAAAAATATTTTCTTTTGCTATTTTTTAAAATTTTTATTTTAAAGATGATTTTTTAAGATTAAATTGAGATGATTATATGAAATATTCAACACAGTACCTGACAGAGTCTAACTGATTAGTAGATCTTAGCTGACATAATTATTATTGTTATTTTGTGTCATTATTATTAACATTGATTTTTGGTTCTACCCCTCTGGGCAGATTCAACTCTCCTGGAATGAAGTTTGGCAGGCAAGAGTGTGGTAGATAGAGCACGGTGGCGCTTAGGTAGCTCAGGCGGCTCCAATTCTAGACACAGCACACAGAGCACCAGTAGATTTTCTGCCATTTTCTTAGCCCTGTTTTCTAACATATGTCAGAACAGGCCAAATGTAAAGTGACATCACCTGACCAGACTCAGCAAGAGAAGCACTATGTCTGCAGTATCCTATGATTTCCCAAGTAGAAATTCCTGCATTTATACATTTATTCAATATTCCCCAAAGTGTTGCCTGTTTACATACCCAAAACAGGTTTGATTAAATGCATTTCAAATTACAGTTGCATTATAACACAGAGTGAGACTAGGGGGTTTATGTAATCTTATTTACATAATATTCCTATCTTAGAAATTGTGATATAGACTAGAAAACACTGTCTCATATTGTTTTAAAAAATAGTAACTATTATTATTTTCTGATTGATTTAGAGAACATGACAAATGGATCATATTGAGAAAATATGAACACAGGCATACAAGAAAAAGAACAACAGAAAGGCAAATAAATTAATTCAAAACAATGACCATTTTAGATTTTAAGAGAAGTAATGAATTTGGGTATAAATGACTCATAATATAAGCGGTTTACCTGGAAGCTAAATGTATTTGGGCATCAAGAGACTTATTAAATTATTATTTTTTAGTTGTAACATAAGTGTAAAATCCTAGGGAGAAAAAAACCAAAATAAACCTCCAAGTATGCCAAAGATGCTTGGCTAGAATTTAAAGCCATGAGAGAAAGAAAGGCAGAACTGTATAAATGTACTCTGGGAAAGTGAAGTTGAGGTTCATATATCTTATGTGAACTTGCTTGGCCATCAGCAAGAGACCAAGGGCTAAGAAGTGAGAAGACAAATGTTAGAAGGTTTGCTATGACAATTAGGTCTCAAAAGAAAACTATAAGCTTCCGAAAAAAGAAGAATGCCAAGATTAAATGATGGTTCAGTATGTTTTTGACTACTTGTGTGTAGAATGATTTGCACATGTAAGAGGCTACAGAAAGATAATAATTAAATTGAATCCAGATTTTAAAATAGCAGAAGTAGCCGGGCTCGGTGGCTCAGCCTGTAATCCTGTACCTTGGGAGGCTGAGGTGAGTGGACTGCCTGAGTCCGCGGGTTCAAGACCTGCCTGGGCAACTTGGCGAGACCTCATCTCTACAATAAATCAAAAAATTAGCCGGGCGTGGTAGCGCCCTCCTGTAGTTCCAGCTACTTGGAAGCCTGAGGCGGAAGGATTGCCGGAGCCCAGCAGGTAGAGGCTGCAGGGGCCGGGGGCGGGCCCCGCACTCCCGGC
>NW_007253989.1:668449-670115 GCF_000164805.1 Carlito syrichta
AAAAAAAAAAAAAAAAAAAAAAATAGCAGAAGTTAGGACACAATGAGGTCAGGGTGCAATACTAAGTATTTAGCCTTATCTGTTCTTTAAATGAGAGGTGAAAGTCATTTATGTTATTTTCAGATAATACTATATTGAGATATGTAAATAACATCAATGGAGGTAAAAAGACAATGTTGGAATTCCTATATGAAAAACACATGGAAAGACATATTAATTAGTTTAGTATAGAAACTCATCTACAAAACATTAATTTACTTAAAATAATTATGCAACATAAATAAAACAATGTTTTGCAAAATGCGTTGATCTTGTTTTCTTTTTGTTTTCCACACTATATGATACACACCAGTTTTTAGACTGAGTCAAACAATACTTTCCTTTAAACTTGGGAAGATGTTTGGACTTTTGTTCAGTGTAGGAGGTGACTTCCATTAGTCTGAAAGGAAATATGTTCTAAATTTAACACCAATATTGTGTCTAATGACCCAGGCTCATCCACCCAGAATCAAGAGAACGGGGCTTGTGGGAAATGTTGTTGGTATTTTTGTCAAGAACCAATTGGAAAATTAGGACACTGAAGGAAAGAAACGGAGTGCTGCAAAGAGAAAATGGGGATTTTCCCAGGAGAGTAGAACCAAAACATTGCCAAATGAAAACAATCCAGACTTTTATAAAGGAAGAGACTTTATTCAAAAGAAAGACTATTGCACTAGGGAAAAAACTCCGATCTCAGAAATCTGCAGGGATCTCAAAATCAAAAGAAAAAAAAGCTATTTATTTATTTATAAACAGGATGAGAAAGGTAAGCAAAGATGAACGGAATCATATGAAGTTTAAGTTGAACAAGTAAGAGGAAATAACCTATTGGTTCTGGCAGGAAAAAGTCCAGGAGAAGTTAATAAGGGAGACCCACCCCACTTCTTGTTTGCTGAGGTAGAAGGCAAGCAGAGTTTAGAGAGCTATAGGAAGGAGAGCAACCTGATTTCAGACTGGTCAAGATGAGGCCAAGGTGAGACACTGGCAACCGTGAACAATTGGTCAGTATTATGCCAGCAGTGTAGATATCAGATTACGATACATACTTGTGTGGAAGGCTGTATGCAAAATTCACAGGGAAGATGCGATCCCAAGAATGCAGTGTTGAAATTAGGAATCATTTCAGAACTAGAAATGCAGGATGATGGAGGTCATGTGTTGGCAATAATTGGCATCAGGACCTAAAATCTTCACCCAGTTCCCCATTTGTAATGCTCCTAATGCCCTTCATAGTTAGGCAGAGTTACTCAGCAAGTTAAGGAGGAGCTAGCAACATTAGAAGTGAATGAGAAATAGAGCTAATGTCTCAGGAAAAGCAAAACACACACACACACACCCCACATATATATTTATAATGTGGTTCCATTATTTGACATTTTTTTTCAGATATCAGATGTTAGTAGTTCTTGGTGAAGGTCCTTTTCTTGGATTGCAAATAACTGCCTTCTTGCTATGTGCTCCTATATTGGAGAGAAAATTATTTCTCTGTTTTCTTCTTCTAAAGCCTCTAATCCTATCATGAGTGTCCCACTCTCATGACCTCATCTAACCCTAGTTACCTCCCAAAGGCCTCATCTCCAAATACCATTACAATGAGGATTAGGATTTCAACATAAGAATTTTTTTT
>NW_007253989.1:670135-680808 GCF_000164805.1 Carlito syrichta
AAAAAAAAAATTTTTTTTGGGGGGGGGGGGTTGTGGACACAATTCATTGCATACAAGGAATAAAGACACAATTCATTCTGTAAGAGATAAAGATATAGTTACAGTTTGAGTAAAATACCAGGACTTGGGATAATAATCACAAATACAAACATTTGTAAGTCAACAACAAAGTGAGTAAGGAGCAGTTTGTGATCATCTTTGAGACTATGCTGGGAGGAAATTTGAATAAAATCTAAGTGAAACATGAGGTTAATTTAAGAAATATTTAAATTTTAAAATTTGTAAAATATTAAGAGTCTGACAAATTGCTATCTACAAAATTCCAACATTGGGGACATTTAAATGTATATATTTTCTCAAACTAAACTGCAGCAAACCATACTGTACTAGCAGAAGAATATAAGAAATAATCTATTTTATCCATTTCTATTCCTAGCTTATATGTATGAACTTAATGTGAAGTAGGTACAGGTGGAACTATCGAGAGGTTTAAAGACATTATACCTGTTTCTAGAAGCAAACAGCTTGAAGAATTCATCTATTATTTACTGGAACTGAACATTCTTTTTCAAATATGCAGATTTTTAGTATCCAGACAAAATATTTCATTCCTCTCAATAAAAACGCAGATGAAATAAAATTTTTAACATTCATTGACTATTGCTCAAAAGATTTCCTGCCATCTTTGAAGGAAAAGCAAATGTTCTTAATGTTGTATGATTTTGCTGTGATCTTACTAGCAGTTTGAATACAGGTTCTAGTTAAAGATATACCACCATGTATTTGAAATCATAACCCATTGAAGAATTCTATTAAAAAAGGTAAACCTTTCAATAATATGGTCTTACATTCAAAGGTGCTCGAAGGTAAAATTAATCCATACATAATTTATAAAATATATATGTGATACATATAAAATATATGCCTTATATATGCATAGGAATATATATTACACATGAAGAGAGATAAACAGATATGTGCACATCTGTCTATATGAAATAAATATATAAAGTCTAGTAGTGAGATAATAGCTTATACTAGGAATACTCTATAATCTACAATTCCTCAATGAGACTACTAACATTTAAGGTTTAAGTCCAAATGTTGTCTAATAAAATATCATTAGGGAACCTATGTTCTGCCATTAATTAACAATGAGTGAGAAGCAGTGAGATGATGGTTCTTCTACCCTTTCTTTGGTCAGCTGATTCCATACTACTCAGTCTAGTGAATGAAGCTAACTGGATTTCAATGGCAGATCAATCAGGAGGAAAAAAAGTGCTCAAATGTGAAAATCACAGGCTACAAAACAGTTTGGCATGAGCTTGACCCCCATAGGGGAACCTACTACCTGAATCAGAGTGTTTCATGGCAAACTCCTGTTGGAGTCTGACTTCCAGGCTCCAAGCTGGGATCTGACTTCCAAGGAGAGCATGAAGTCAAAAATCTCTGGGAATGGTGACACTGGTAGTTTTATGATTTTGAATGACATATCTTTCTGGATGCCAGTCATTGCTGAAGGAAAAGGGTTCAACCCCAAGAAGTAAGGATTTCAAATGACTGCTCATATATCTTCTTTTTTGTTTTTTGTTTTTTTTGAGTTGGAGTCTCACTCAGTTGCCCAGACTGGAGTGCAGTGGCCACTTCCGGCCACCGCAGCCTCACCTGTTGGGCTCCAGCGATCCTTCCACCTCAGCCTTCCGAGTAGACAGAATTACAAGCATGCGCTACCATGCCCAGGTGATTTTGTTGTTGTTGTTGTTGTTGTTGTTTTTATTTATTGTAGAGATGAGGTCTCACTGCCCAGGTGGGTCTCAAATCCACGGGCTCAGGCAATCCACTCACCTCAGCCTCCCAAAGGCGCGGGATTCCAGGCTGAGCCACTGAGCCCGGCTTCATCTATCTTCTTTTGAGAAGTGTCTGTTCATGTCTTTTGCCCATTTTTTAACAGAGTTGTTTTTGTGGGGTTTATTTTGTTTTTGTTTTTGTTTTTTCTTTTCATATGGGAGACCCCATACTTCACCTAAACCACTTATGTGTGCAATCCTGACTTCACACAAATTTACAATAAAATAAACACACAACTTTAAAATAAAATAAATTTTTTTTTAAAAAGATTTAAAATGAGATGCTAAGGAAAACTAGTCCTCACCGAACAGGTTAAAATTATGATCCTGAGATCCAGTTCTAAAGGATAAAAGGATATACACTCTGGGGAAAAAAATCAAACTTTTTTATAAAAGATGAGTAAGCCCAGTGGATGCTCCTGATGAAAGCTGTAATTTAAAAGGAAATAGGCTCTTAGAATTTACTCCAGAGCCACCTAATATGGGTTTATAGCACAGCATGCAAAATCCAAGAACTCAATTGCAATTATATTTGGAATGCCTAATAAGTGACCAAGTTTGTAAGGTCACTTCAGCTCCCACAAGACTGAATGGAGCTGAAACATTACGAATGTCTAGTTTTGTCTTTGCCCACAAAACTAACTTGGGACTATTTTTAAGTAAAGAAACAAACTAGTAACAACTAAATGAAGAATCTTCTTTTGGCAAACAAATAGTCTAAACAGAAGCAACTGGGGGAAGAAAAAAACGAGAGAACACAGTTCAGTGCAGACAGTGTAATAAAGAGGACACATGCAAACAGACAGGAAAAGAAGAATATGATGAACGAGATAAAAGTAGAAACAAGAAATCAGAGAAACGGAGAAAACTTATTAAAATGAAAGCATAATTTGTGGAAGAACAGAGGTTGATGATGACGTTGTGAGATACAGGTGAGGAGCAGAGAAAGAGAAGAACAAGAGATAAGAAACAAGAGAGAGTAGACTGCGAGAACAACTAAATCTACCTTGGGTTGATAAATACTAAGTTCCTGTGACAAAAGAATTAATGAGCTGAACAAAAATTCTGCTCGTAAAGGCTTTCATATAGTTTTGCAAGCTGAATATAAATGATTGATACATTTATTTCATAAGTCTACGCCCAATGGTATTAGTACATTATCAAGTAAATACAAGCAAACTTCAGAGATATTGCAGATTGGATTTCTAATCATGATAGAGTGAATATTACAATAAAATGAGTCACATTATTTTTAAAAATTTCTCAATGCATATAAACATTATGTCCATAGTATACTGTCATATTTTTAATGTACAATAGCATTATGTCTGTAAAACATACATACATTAATTTAAAAATACTCTGTTGCTAAGAAATGCTAATGATTATCTGAACCTTCACTGGGTCATAATCTTTCCACTGGTGGAGGGTCTTGCCTTGATGTTTATGGCCACTTACTGATCAGGGGGTTGGCTGGAAAAGGGTAGGGTGACTGTGGCAATATCTTACAAAAAGGCAACAATAGTTATTGATTTAAAGAGAGAAATGTGTGACTTCCTTTTGCTTCCTTTCTCTTGAACACTTAGAGGCCACTGTAAGGTTTTTAATTGGCCAACTTTCAATGTGGTCATGTCTCAGGAACGAGGAGAAGGAGAAAGATAGGGCATTTATTGGTTGGTGGAGCAGAAAGAACACATACATTTTATCAACTGAGTTCACTGTCATATATGGGCATGGTTCATGGCGTCCTCAAGCAATTATAATAGTAATATCAAAATAACTGATCACAGATCCCCATAATATGTATAACAATAATGAAAAAGTTTGAAATATTGTGAGAATTGCCAAAACATGACAGAGACAGGAAGTGAGTGCATACATTTAGAAAAACTCGATTCAGAGTTGACACAAACCCTCTGTGTAAAAAATGCACAGAACATAATAAAGCAAAGTGCAATAAAACCAGGTATGTTTGCACTCCAACAAGAAAAATCTAAAAGAAGTTTGAGGGTTATATCGAAAATACATGCTATCAACAATTTGATAATTTACTGGTGCCTGGGAAGACTCTCTTATTGTTCTTCTAAAACTGGGTTACTTGATCCTACTCTTGTGCTGGTGGCATTTCACGGGTTAGTGCTTTTACGGGGCATATCAGTTTGTGTGTGCACGTGCCTATGATGGTAAGCAATTTGTAACAATATTGTTTTGTGAAAATAAATATGTTTATATAAAAATTGCATATGGATTTTGAACATAAACATAAGACTACAAAGAAATTCATGCTTAAGCAAACCATACTCATCAGATCAAATATCCACTCCTCCATGGTATACTTTAGAATAATAGATGTGGAGTTCTCACTAGGTCTGTTTATAAAATGAAGAAAGATATCATAATAGCATAGAAATTATACAAAACAATTAATATTTTAACTTTTATAATGTAGACAGATAGTAGATAATTAAAAGTCAAAGATAAGATCAAAATTTCTTTCCAACTAAGGATATCTTTAGCCTTATCAAGGAATTGAGTTGTACTGATAACTGGCAGCAAAGTTGGCTGGTTTTAGGTTCACTGTCTTTTATTTACACCCTCTTACCCACAGGATAATCCTCTATAGAGATCCAAACATCTAAACAACCCAAGAACAAGAAAGTTGAAAGATGAAAGAATGGTCACTGCACCTTTGAAAAAATGCAACTCTATAGTGTGGCTGGCTGGGGGAGGATGTCCTAGGGTGACTGCTGTTCCTTTGACCATTTATTATGGTTTCAGTACAGAATATATGGCTCAGATATTTTTTGTTGCTTATAGGTTCTTCCTATATGTCTCAACCATAATATACATATAAGTAACTAACACACACACACACACACACACACACATATATAATGAGTAGAAGTTTATTCTTCTAATACTAATGGTTTTTGAGAGTCTTGTATGATTGGGATATAAATAGAGTGTGTAAGATTGGTGAGTTAACCAACGATAATACTGAGGAAACAAATTAACAGTATTAATTGTTGACTAAAAATAACTGCTTCATAGGGACCCACACCCACAGTGAATGGGAATGAGTAAAGCACAGTTCCTCCCGGGAATAAAGAACTTTCTAAGATGAATTACACGTAATAAAAGAAGAAAGCCACATTCTTAACTGATGAATAGAAATCCCTGAGGAGAAAAGTGCTCATTTGTACTTTTCTGCTTTTGCATGAGGCTGATTTCTAAGATGTTGATTTTATTGTATGAGATACGTCTTTTCTGCTCAGATTTGTCTGAATAGGGAAGATTGCTATATAATGGTGATTACTTTAAGTCGGTTGTACTAAGTGTCCCAGTACTTAATATGTTCTTTACATCCTTTAGTTATGATATCATGTATGGTAGAAACTGCTAAGAAAATGTATAAAATAGATGTTAAACAAAATGAGAATGAGAACCCTTCCTCCCCTAACCACTCCCATTCACATAGCAATGACCACCCTCCCATAACCTTGAGAAATTCTGTTGCCCTTTCCCGTTTTATTTATGTCTCTAATACTTATCACCATCTGGCATGCCATGTGAGGGATAGGTGTCATTCTAAGATGTCCACCAGTGAATCACACCCATGTATAATTCCTATTCCTGAGCCTAGGCAGGACCTGTATCTTGCTTCCTAGACAATGAAATGAGGAAAAGGTGATGACAGAGTTACTCCCTGGAGTAGGTTATATTTTAAGACTCCTTCTTAGCAGACAGAAGCAAGAACTTCTGGTGGCCTTAAAGAAGGAAACTGCCAGATTGTAAGAGGTGGTGGTCACCTGGAAAGGAACTTTTGGGACCTCTTGGGGCTGAAAGCAGCTCAGCGGGCAACCAGCAAAAAAGCAGAAATCTCAGTCTTACAGCTTCAAGCAACTGTATTCTGCAAATAATCACAAGATCCTGGAAGAGACCCTGGGTTCCAGAAAGGACTCTGGACCCATGGACACTGTAAGTTAATAAATATATGCTGTTTAAGCTGCTAAGTTTGTGGCAATTTGTGATCCAGCAATAGAAAACTAACACACTCTGTGCTTTATTTATCTATAGAGGAAGCCAAAAAAATGAATATACATCTTAAGAGAGAAAAAAATGTATTAAAATTAAGGATTTTATGTCATATGCTTGTTCTGCTAATCCCCATCTTACGTGCACATTGTTTGGTAGATGTCCGTGGAAAGTGTGTAAATTGCTCCAACAACCTAGCAGAAGAAGTAGGACTTGTTGCTGGGCGAGGCTTCCTGGGTCTTCTCTTGTGCACATCACACAAAGGACCATGCATCTCCAACAGATCATAAATGCATGCAATTGTCAAACATGTTGGAGGTTCTGTGTATACTCACGCCTCCATTATCCTTGCACTTCCACAAGTTCTCAAATTTTAAACACCACTTCAAAATTGTCTTGCGCTCCTCGAACAACCACTGTGCTTCTGCCACTTTTTTTGCTGTTGTTGCTTGTTTGTTTTTGGTTTTTGTTTTGTTTTGTTTTGTTTTGAGTTGGAGTCTCACTCTGTCGCCCAGACTGGAGTGCAGTGGCCGCTCCCGGCCACCGCAGCCTCGACCTGCTGGGCTCCGGCGATCCTTCCGCCTCAGCCTCCCGAGTAGCCAGAATTACAGGCGCGCGCTACCACGTCTGGTTGATTTTTTGATTTATTGTAGAGATGAGGTCTCACTGCCCAGGCGGGTCTCGAACCCGCGGGCTCAGGCAATCCACTCACCTCAGCCTCCCAAAGGTGTGCGATTACAGGCTGAGCCACCGAGCCCAGCTCTGCCATTTTTTAAAACTCTCCTGCCTGTCACATGGTGACTCTAGCATTCATTTGATGAATGCGATCTTTAGAGTACATGTCATAACTACACATTGCCACCATCATTCAATTCAACTTCAAAAATTAATACATAGATAACATCTCTTAAAGTGTACATACTTTTTGTGGCACCTCGGTATATCTGTCAATGTATCCCCTGTCCCCTGTCCCCCTCCAACACATACACTAGTTTATAAACTCCAGGAAAATAGGATTGCTTTTATTGGTGTTCTTTCATGTGGCCTACTTTTTAAATTGCTGTATCTACAGTGCCCAGAAGATTACTTAGCATCTGGTATACTTTCTGTATGTTACATGAAATAATGTTTTTAGAAAATTCCAAATTATCAATAGTGAATATATCTTATCTTAAAATTGCTATAAAATAAAATTCCATTGCTTCTCGGTCTTTCGGCTAAGACCAAGTATAGTTATCTGTCCTCATCAATTTGATGTATGCTACATCCTCTATCCAAGGACAATATATTCAATGAATTTGTGGAGTAGGGAGTTGGAATAGGAGCTTGCTCCATCCACTCCACATATCAACCTGGTATTTGCAGTACCTTCAGGAATGGTGCACCAAAAAATTAAAATGAAAAAATATAAAATAAAATTCCAGAAAATCTATATTGAACTATTAGTATATACGGAGCTGCGTTTCTTTTATCTCATGACTCTATTAAGCATTTTGATTAGAACTTTTTTTGGTAGACAAAAGTGGGACATTAAAAAATTACTTTATGCATCTAACATCTATTAAACACTTGTAGTGTGTGAGTGATTATACGGGGTGCTGAAGGAGACATTTCTCTTCAGTCCCATACAGGAGATAGGTAAGTAACCCATAATTACAAAAACGTACAATTCTCATAATAGCAGTGTTAGCAAAGGACAGAGTTTTTGCCATCGCCAAGTCCTCTGCAAACATTCTGCATTTCTTTTGCCATTTTGTTCTCCTCGTGGTCCTATGAGTAGCCACTGTTCATAGCTAAAGAAAGGTTCAGCCTGTTTGGGTAACCCACCCATGCATACAGTAAGTGACAAAGTTAAGATTTTGACTCATATCTGCCTAAACCTATAGCCCCAAACATACAATCACTATACCAATGGTTCTCAAACATTAAAGTGAATAAGCATTACCTGAAAAGTCTTTTTAAAATGAGAATTGTTGAAGCTTTGTCCCAAGTGAATCTAACATGAAGCTCAAAAATCTCTTTCTTTCTCTCTCTAATTTTTTAACCAATTATTCAATATATTCTGATTCAGGGCATCCAAGACCATATTTTAAGTAATATGGCATTATGATATGAATCTAGGTGTAGGGAGAAGTAAAAAGATAATACTTGCCAGGTGCATTGTCTCACACTTGTAATCCAGGCAATTTGGGAGGTTGAGACTAGAGGATTGTTTGAGTCCAGGAGTTTGAGACCAGCCTAGGAAACACAGGGAGACCTCGTGTCTATAAAAAAAATTAACTGGGCATGGTGACACATGATACCAGCTATTTGGGAGGTTGAGGTGGAAGGCTCTCCTGAGCCCATTTCAGTTCAGTTTGGGCATCAGAGTGAGATTCCAACTCAATAACAACAGCAAAAAAGATAATACTTGATAATATATAAAGCAGGAGGCAGAAAAAGGGAGGGGAGCAGATAAATGTCTAGGCCAGCATCACAATACACAAATTAGGGCATGTAGGCCATGGTCCAAGTATTGTAAGTGAATGTAGCTGGAATTTAGGGTGGGTATGGTCTTATCAGGGGGATTATGGTCATGTGTTGCTTGACAACAGGGATGCATTCTGAGAAACGCACTGTTGGGAGATTCCATCACTGTGCGAGTGTCATGGAGTATACTTTCGCAAACCTAGGTGGCACAGCATGTTGCTCCTAGGCTGGAAGGCCGTTCAGCATGTTAGTGTACTGAATACTCTCAGCAAGTGTAACACAATAGTATTTGTGTAGCAGAACACACCTAAACATAGAAAAGGCACAATAAAATTGCAGTATTGTAATCTTATGGGACCACCATCCTATATGTGGTCTGTTGTTGACAGTTCAATATGCAGAGTATGATTGTAACAGGAGGCAAAGGCCCAATCATGAGAGGCCTGTTTGCCTTCCTAAGAAAGGGCTATCACATAGTAATTAAAGATACAGGACCAGAGGACAAACTACCTGGAGGCAATCTCAAACTCCTTTTTTAAGAGATTTGAGAATATGGATGATTTCTTTACCTTTTATGTGACTCAGTTTCCTTATCTATAATTGGATATTGTAATCCTGCCTCATAGACTGATTGAGATAAAATAACACACATAAAGCACTTTGGATAGCGCCAGCCACAGAAGCACAAAATAAGCATTAGCCATTAGTTTTACACTGGAGTCAATATGTTCCCCTGAGTAATTTTTATGGCAAATCTTTCTCTGGTAGCATTTTAGTGGCGGGATTGAAAACAAGACGAGGTAGGAGACAATTTAAGGTAGGTCAAGCTCATGCAGTTTGGCGACAAAGAAGCAGGGTCAGATTTAAGAAGTAGTTCAGAGTAAAAGTTACAGAACTTGAGAATAATTAGACCATGAGAGTGAGGGAGGATGAGGAAGACTCCCAGATTTCTAACTTAGATGACTTGTGACTTTACTGGTGAATTCCCTTCGCTATACCCTGAATGTCTGTGTTGATAGGTGGTGATAGCAGATGCTGGATTTCTTTTTTCCCTTTCATTAGCTGACTGTCCAAAGGGGTCAGGAATTTCCTCTATGCTGAAAGAAACATCATTGTTTTATCTGCTCCAGAGACACTACTACAGCTGATTTCACAGTTTCTTCAAGCTGCCTTAGCCTTGCTTCTGGCTATATTTTGATTTATATCAACATACTTAAAGTCTTGTTAATATCACCCAGGGTAGACTGTCAACTGAAATAAGCTTTCTAGCAAGTTTGCTCCCACCTCTTCTCACTTTCAGGTTCATCAAACACCGCGTATGTTTTGTCACTGCCAAATTACTGACATACACCATAGGAAATGCCCTCCCATTAATTACAGGACTATGTCAGAAATACCTTGACACTGGAACTGGTGAAGTTGCCCATTATGGATGCACTAATGGTACACCTTGTACCTATCCCCCAAAGTTTAGCTACAAAATGCCAAGCGTTTGTAATCATAAAGCAAAGTCATTAGAGAATATGTCGACTTTTGACAAGTACCTACACCAGAAGAACTTTTAGTGACTAGCAAATCACGGTGGCATATTATTAGAAAGTAAACAATACACATAAAAACCTCTTTTAATACATAGTGATAAGCAAAGTGAAGTCTCTGACTTTATACGAGGTTCTAACCTTTTATTCCACATAACAAATTTTCTCAGCATACCATGTTCATTGCCCCCTGAAGATTCAGAGCCAATTAGCTTCAGGTTCATATATAAAGGTGAGGAAAGTTGGTGGGGCAGAAAGTCAATAATATGTGAACCAATACAGATGTTAGAAAATCGGTGTGGCAAGATGAAGCATAGATTTAAAGAATAAAGGTGGGGACACACTGGCCAGTTGGGAGGTTGTTGCTGGAGGGAAAGATAGAGGAACTGAAGTGGAAGCCATGGTGGACATTAGTTTGAATATCAAAGGAAGTAACAAGAAACAGCTTATCGCTTTGTGGCAAGGGGAAGGGACCCAACCTGGAGTCATAAATTTAGGAATTGGTATTTTTATTGCCTAATATAGTAGACACTAGATACATGTGGCTTTCAAATTTAAATTAATTTTAAAATAAAATTACATTAAATGAGTCTTTTAAGCCACTTTTCATGTGCTCAGTATGGCTAGAGGTATGTGTGTCTAGTGGCATTATATTAGAAAACACAGATAGAAAACATTTTCCTCATCTTTTTTTTTTTTTTTTTTTTTTTTTTTTTGAGTTGGAGTCTCACTCTATCGCCCAGACTGGAGTGCAGTGGCCGCTCTCGGCCACCGCAGCCTCGAC
>NW_007253989.1:680828-723917 GCF_000164805.1 Carlito syrichta
CACCTCAGCCTCCCAAAGGCGCGGGATTACAGGCTGAGCCACCGAGCCCAGCTCATTTTCCTCATCTTAAAAAGTCCTATCAGACAGTGCCAGCTTGATAATATTTATTTATTTATTTAAACTGTATTTGCATAAGGTTAAAAGGTACAAGTGCAGTTTTGTTACACGGATAGATTGCATAATAGTGCAGTCTGGGCTTTTAGTGTAGTCATCACCTGAATCATGTACATCATACCCGTTAAGTAATAATCCACATCATTCTATGGCTTAAAATAGTCAAGGGTTCCCTTTATAATGAAAAAAAATTCAACTTCATTGACACTGCAACCTTATCTTTTGCTAAACTAGACCTCCCATCCTCAGAATCATCCCTACGCCACTCATTTTATTTTTGCCACACAGAATTAAATGTATCATGCTACTTCCCACTAATCCATAAAAAAAAAAATCAATAAATATTTACTGAGCACCTACTTTGTGCCATGTCTGTTCCTCCTACATCCTCTACTTTACAGACACTTAACATCAATTAGAAATTGTTAGGGTACGGATAGGGTGAGAGTGGATGGAGAGATGGAGAAGAGGGGAGAGGGGAGCGGCATCAGTAACCCAGAGACCCGAGTAACGCAAAGAATTGCAACACACCAAGAGGCAAAGAAAGAAAAGTTTATTTAGAAGTAAGTTAGAGAGAGAAAGAGAAGGGAGAGAGAAGATTCACCTCCTCAGGGTGGGGGAGGGGGCCAAAGCTAGGAAGTGTGACAACAGTCATAGCTCAAAGAGTGCATGGCCGCAGCAGAGTCTAGCAAGGCAATGGCCTCTGGTTGCTTGTGGGTGAGTCCTTTTAACCATTCCCCTAAATGGGAGAAGATCATTAAGGTGATTGGATGGTGGTCTGCTCCTTGTCATCACAAAGGGGCAGGCAAGCGCAGGTACTGATGTCAGGTGACGGACAGCAGGCAGATGGGTGGGTTAGTCTACTGATTGCTGCCATGGTGGGGTTTATTTTTGTCATGTAGGTCACAAAGGGCTGATGAGGTTAACTTGGGGAGAGTTTTCCTGCAAGAGACTTATTAGGCATTTGTAATTCATAAACTCAGACATTTGCAACTCACAAACTCCTTGACCAAAGGTGGTTGTATTATTACTTTTATAACTTTAGTCAACCAAAGGGTGATCTTTGATCTTTGGACTTGACAAGGAACGTAAAAGTTTACTAGAGATTATTATGCTAAACCATGAATTGAAATGTTGGTCTGTCCTGGTCTTGCATCTGACAGAGTCTTGCTGGGGCAGGGGGTGGGATAGGCTGCTGCTTGTTCTGCAGTAGAATGTCCGAATGCTTTCTAATGGCTATGCCAAGGTAAGAAGATTAAACTAAGAATAAGCTGTTTTTTCTAGGTTTCTATAGGTACCACCTTTCAGAAATCTCAAAATCACTTAGTCATGTAACCAATCAATTTACTGAGCACCTACCATGTTTCAGGAAATCTTCCAAATGTTGGGGATTGTAGTAATGAACATAATAGGTTAAAGTACTCACCTGCAGAAGGCTTACAGTCTAGCAGGGAGAACCATGATCAATAAATAAAATAAAATATTTGCTGTGACAGATGGTTGTAAGTACTATGCAGAATACTAACACCATGGAGGAGAGAAACTGAGCATCGATTTAGGGGAATAAGATTTTAAACACAGTAGAGAGGGAAGACCTTATTGGCAAGATGGTATTTGAGCAAGTCCATGTGGAAGATGAAAAAGTAAGCCATGCAGAGATACAGGAAGAGATTCCAGCCAGAAAAAGGACAAAGACAAAGCTCTAAGGTGGGACATGTCTGAGAGTATTCAAGGGACAGAAAAATAAAAGTGTAGTGTTATTGGAGCATCGTGAACATGAGAGAGAAGTAGAAGATGAGATGACAGAGAAAATATAGGGACAGATTATACAGACCACCACAAGGATTTTAGACTTTACTCAGAGAAAAATTTTTGAGTGGAAGAGTAATAGAGTGCTCTATATTTTTTTAATAGACAACTACAAAGCACAAAGATGAAAATAGGGAGGTCAGTCAAGACTATTGCAATCATCTTGATAAGAGACGATATTATTATAAACTAAGTGACAGTTGGGCAGATGGAAAGCATCAGTTGGATTCTGGATGTACTGTGTTTACTTGATTGGCTAACAAACTAGATACAGAAAATCGGAGAAAACTCAAGGAGAACTACCAAGTAAAGCTGACATTCACTAAGGTGGGGAAGGCTTTAGGAAAAGCATGCTTCAAAGAAAAGATCAAAAGATGTATTTTAGGTCATTGCTTTACTAAACGCTGGTGTGGTCATGTTCTCTTTGAGCTGTGGCTACCATCATGTTTCCTAAGCTCTGGCCTCCTCTCCTATCTTGGAGAGGTGAACCCTTTCTCTCTCACACACACACACATGTTTTCTAAATAAACTGTATTTTCTAATCTAAAAAAAGTATTTTAAATATTTAACTCTGGGCTGTCCATTAGAAATCTAAGTAAAGATATTGAGTAGACATTTACATACAGTAATGAGGTAAGGGGAAAGACCCAATCTGAAGACATAAATTTAGGAGTTAGTGTTTTTCACTACCCAGTATGGTAGATACTGGCTTTTTAATTTAAATTAATTTTAAAATTAAATTAAATTAAATGAGATTTTTAACCACTTTTCAAGTGCTCAGTGTGGCTAGTAGCACATGTACCTTGTGATATTATCTTAGAAAACACAGATAGAGAACATTTTCCTCATTTTAAAAAAAGTCCTCTCCGACGGTACCATCTTGATAGTACTTGTTTATTTATTTACATTTTATTTGTATAAGGTTAAAGGGTACAAGCGCAGGGTTGTTACATGGATATATTGCCTAATGGTACAGTCTGGGCTTTTACTGTAATCATCACCTGAATCATGTACATCATGCCCATTAAATAATTTCTCATCCCTCACACCTCCCACCCTTTCTAGTCTCCAAGGTCTATTATTCCATACACTATGTCTGTGTACACATTATTTAACTCCCGCTTCTTAGTAAGAACTTGAAGCATTAGTCACAATAGCAAAAACACGGAACCAGCCATACTGCCTATCAAAAGAGGACTGGGTAAAAAAAATGTGGTACATATGCATGATGGAATATTACACAGCCATAAAGAAGGACAAAATTATGAATTTTGCAACAACTTGGATGGACTTAGAATCTATAATACTGAGTGATCTATCTCAGAAACAAAAAACCTAGTATCACATGTTCTCACTAATAAGCAGACCATAAACAATTATCATAATACTATCAGAAAGGGATTGGCAGTAGTGACAAACTGCCAGAGGGGGGCCCACCTCATCAACAAGGTACCTGCATAATGATCATTTGTATACCCTAAACCTGAATTGTACCCCACATTTTTAAAATAAAAAAAGAACAAGCAATATTTGTCTGTTTCTAAACTTTTTCACTTAAGATAGTAGCCTTCAGGTTCATGTTTCTGCAAACAAACATAATGTCATTCGTTTTTATGACTGAATATTATTCCATTGTGTATACACACCACATTTTGTTAATCCAGGAGGAGGACTGAATAAAGTACTAGTTAAGGATAGTTAGGTTGAATACATGACTTAGCTATTATGAATAGTGAGATGATACACATACAAGTGCAGGTGTCTGTTTATAACATGATTTATTTTTCTTTGAGGATATATCCATTAGTGGGATTTCTGGATTGAATAGTAGCTCTATTTTTAGTGTTTTTGAGAACTATTCTTACTGTGTTCCATACAGATTATACTAATTTACATTCCCACCAACAGCATATAAAAGTTCCCTTTCTTTGCATTCTCTTCACCATCTGTTGAACTTTGACTTTTTAATAACAGTCATTCTAACTGGTATAAGATGATAAATATCTCGTTGGGGTTTTAATTTGCATTTCTCTGATTGGTGATGTTGAGCATTATTGCATATGCTTGATGGCCATTTGTGAAAGTATTTAAAGACAAGATATGAGACTTCATAAAATCACCAAGGGATTTTTCTAAGGTTGAAAAGAGAAAGAGAGATTGAGGGCAGAGGGTTTCTATTTCTTACAAGCCCCATGTAATCCATTACAACATTCTTCTGATTTTGCTCTTAAAATGTATCTAGGTAGTGTCTGTGTCGCCTCCTCTGCCTTCACTTTGTATTCTTGCCTCCTGCTTGGATTATTACAGTAACTTCCTAATCAATTTTTCCAACTCAGGTCAGTGTACCCCATTGTATCTTTCACACTTCTCAAGTAAAGATCTTACTGAGTCATTCTCCAGTGTAAACTCTCCTAATAGCTTCATTGCAGCCTAGGGAGCAAAGCCCAAACATGGTCTTGTGGCAAATAAAACATCTGTAACCTATCCCTTCCCCTGACTTCAGATTCATATCTTATATCCTGACTGTCTCCCTCCTTTATTTTTCTGACCTCTGTTTCTTTGCTCCTTCTGGTCTCCTTTTTCTGAGATAAATGTTTCACTGTTGACAGATTAACTTTTACTCATTTTACAAGGCACAGCTCAGGGGTTGCCTTTTGTGAGGTCAGGTAAGATGTTCCATCTCTGTACTATTATAGCCCCCTGTCCTTCTCTCTATCATAATGTGGAACAGGTGTTCTTGGAATTACCTGTTTATACATCTCCACAGTAGAGTGCAGCTCTTAGAGAACAATGACTACACTATCTACATTTTTCCATCTGCAAGGTTGACCACTCTACTTAGCACATGAAAGGCAAACAATAACTACTCTTGGAACTGAAATGAAAGTAACAGCTGAGAATTTGTGCTTTCTGGCATATACATGAGCTATTCTTTATGTATTTGCTCATGCTATTTAAGAAAACCCTTCTGAATCCTTCACTTGTCCCACCCCTTCTCACCATTGAATGCCCAACCGGATGCCATCTTCTCTTCTCTAAAGTCTATGTGTTTTCACTCCAGATGATATCATCCTTTCTTCACACAGAAGCCCTTAGTTTTATTTGTATTAGCTCCAAGATAGCACTTTTCACAGTGTATAGTAACAACCATGTCTCTTCTGTTATCTTGAGTAGTTTTATGTCCCTAGCACATAGCAAATATCCAACAAATGCTTGTTGAGTACACCTCTTAATTATCATATTGATTTACTAAGAACTCCTGAAGTGAATAGCCTTATATAAAACACTTGATGACAGATTTAAAAAACAAACAAACCTGTAATTAGAAAAACAATAAATATAAATGATTTTTTAAATTATTTAAATCTGGAATGTGCTTTGAAATTAATGCAATTTTGCAGATGAAGAAACTAATACCAAGAAAGGTCAAATTAGTTTCTGAGCCAGAAAGAATACAGGTTTCCTGGCTGTCACCCAGTCTCCTGCTTGACTTTGCCCAGGATTTCTATATCTAACTTTTCACCTATCCTCTCAACAATGCGATTCTTGCATGGACATTTGGTGTGACAGACAAATATAAAAAAATATATTTCCCCAGTTATGTATGACAATGGCACTCTGATGATGAGGTTAGGATTTATACCTGCATAGAAACAAAGCTGATACAACATTTAATTTAGAAATAATGTGAATAGCAAGGCTGATATCTTTTTCCTCACAGATGTCTAAAAACATCTTGTACTTATTCAGTAAAGAGAATTGGAATGACCAGTTTTCATGTACTAAATTGTTTCAGGGCCAAAGTAAGGATTACAGAGAGCTGGAAATATCATCTGAATGTGCAGCAAGACTGACAACTGCCACACAGAGAGCTGAACTTCTTAATACTCATTTTCTCACAGATAAGTTAATTACATAAGAGTTTAATTTTCTTTAAAAAATGACACCCATACACACGAACTATCTCCACTGTTCAAACACACTTACATGCATACACACACATGCACACAATGTACAAAAATAAATTATAGTAATTATCGCTCAGGAAACTATCAAACATATATGCAGACATACTGAAAACATTAAGAGACCTAATAATGAGCATTTATTATAAATGAAACTGAGGTAATTACTACCTAACAATTAAAAACATTTGTACAAATAGCAAAATACATATAAATGCCATTGATCTAGAGCCTTAACCTTCAAAATATACATCTGTTATGTTTCTGAGAAGCAGAGCTGGGAAGACATGTCTTTAAAAAATATTCTCTAAAAACATTAAGTAAATGACATTTGACCATAGTTCTAAATTGAAATTATTAAAACTATTTCTGGTTTCCAAAGAAACCTAATTATAGTACGCCTGATGATATTTTTTTCTTTTGACTTTGTCCTACCTTTGCTCTAAGATGTTTGTCACATGAAACTGTTTTTCATATATTTTTGTCTTATGAAAATGTTATTTAAAACGAATTTTCTGTTTTTTCTCATATGTATAATGAGTATGAATAAGAAATTTATGTGAAAAATTGCAACAATCTTATTTCCTCTGGGGATGGGAAGTTGAAAGGGGAAAAGAGTCTGAAAAAAATAGGCTTTATAGCTAGGGCTATACTTCAGTATTTAGTCTTGAAATCTAATACTACAAACACTGCATATTTGGTTATCATTGATTGACAGACTACAAATTCTACCCCAGTTCAAAGGATAGGCTCAATTCATGATGGCGTATACTAAGGTTTATTCCACAAATAACGAATGTATTTTACAGCAAATATAAACTAAACAAAGATGCAGATGAGTGGGCAGAGCATGCCACTGTGTCTTTGTATTTCCCTGAAATCCATTCTCAAGTTCAGAGCTCTCAAAAGTGTATGTGGAGAGATAATTCTCTGGGTCACAGGCTTATGGTATGGTGGGCTCCCTGGCTTTTATATGAGAGTTACATTGGCACATAGTATAATATCAGCTTCTATTCTTCTACTCAGTTAACTACATCACAAGATCTGCTTTTCAGGATCCAGTTCTTGCAATTCTATCTGAATTGGCTCAGAGACAATGCTCCCTTCTCTTTGTATGCCTCACTTCTAGATCCTGCATATTTTTGCTTATCTGCAGATAGAAACTTTAGGGAGCAGGCCATCCATAGACCTATCCAAGAAATAATGTTATACCTATATCCTTGAAGGAAAATAAATAAGAGCAGTATTAGTATTATCAGTGATCATAAGACTCTTCATTATCTCAGCTCTTTTCCAGTGGAGAAGTAACACAAGGTGAAAAAGGAAAATAATTTAGTTTTGATATCCTTGATGTTAATTATATTTTTTAAATTGTCTACAGTAATTTCTTATTTAAAAAAAAACAAGTTTATGAGTGAGAACATTTCATAAGCAGACCTTGAACAGCTATCATAATACTATAAGAAAGGGATTGGCAGTGGTGGGAAACTGCCAGGAGATGGGAAATACACCTCATCTACAAGGGTACCTGCATAACGAACATTTGTATACCTAACCCTGAATTGTATCCTATATATTTGAAATAAAAAAATTATTTAAAAAAAGTTAAACCAATCATTGGAGACTGCAAAAAAAAAAAAAAATGCGCCTATTAGTGCAATGTTTTTTACTTAGAGCAAAATATATTTTACAGCAAGCAAATATCTGTAATGAGTTTTATATTATGCAATTGAAAGAAAATTTTAAGGAGGCAAGTCAATGCTTTGAGCAAACAATTTTAAGGTCTCCCACCATGAATCATTTAAAAACTTGTAAGAGGTTATTATATATTTTAAAGGGATATTTTACATTTAAAAAGTAAATACGCTTAATCCAGCCATCACATTTTAAAGAATATGAAAGTCAGTTCAACATGTTTTTCCCCTGCCAAAAGAGAATTACATATAAATCTCTTTTAATATGCTGTATCTGGTGTAAATGATGTTCTGAGTAGCCAGCTGCTCGATTTAGCAGGAAAAAAAATTATGAACCTGAAAAAACAGAGGATCTATCTCAAATTCTTCAAAAGTAATAGGTTGACACAGCCATACCACAAACATATCCCCAAGTGTCACAACTCCCCAATATACAGGCAGCCTTCCCCACCTATAAAGGTTGTTTTTTCAATTGTTCCCAAAATACAATCTGGTAATTTGAAATCTGCATCCTTTTCATAGTGCTTTATTTTATGTCATTCTCAAGAACATCATAAAGTAAATAGTGTTATAACAGATGTGAAAGTAGGGTATAATGAGGACATATAGGTGATAATCTTAGCTCAGACTGGGGGTCTTTTAAAAGACATTAAGAGGAAAAATAGTATGCAGTGAGACAAAGTAGAGTGAATGGACATTCTAGAAAAAAGGAGAATAATATAAAAAAGAATAAACAATTGATATTTTGTAAGAGAGACAGTAAGAAATGTAAGCAAGGTTTAAGTTTTATGTGAAGGGTTTTGTGTGACTTACCAAGCCTGGACTATATCCAGAGTATTAGAGTGAGTCAAAGAAGAATTCAAGCAGAGAAGGAAATGAACATTAGTGTATTTTAGAAAGAAAACACGATAGAAGCAATGTAAGGAGTAGTTGATCAAGTTAAATCTGCAAATGATTTGGAGAATAAGTTTAATCAAAGCAGGACTATTGACTAGTATCAAAGTAGGACTAATAACTAGTTTAGAAATAACTGAAATACACTTTTCCCCCAGAGAATACTACCAAAAGATGGAATTAAGGTGAGAATACAGACAAATTCTCGCAGTGAGAATACAGACAAACTAGATCTTAGAAAGATCAATTATGTTGGTGACCAACAAGAGGATAAAGACATGGATAGCAAAAAAATTTAGAATGTTTTTCAAGTCATTGACTTGAAAAACTAAATGAATGATATCCCAATTCATGGAGAGATTAACATAAAGAAGCAGCAGATTTTGAAGGTGAATAACGAATTTAAGTAAAGTACATGTTGTGAAATAATAAAATTAATGTATAGTAAATAATAAGCACCATGCTAATATATTTTTATTTCATTTTCTCTTCACAAAAACACCTTCATAAGGCAGCTATCATTATTATCTTGGACTGGGAGTGGTGGTTCATACCTGTAATTCCAGCACTTTGGGAGGTCAAGGCTGGAGGATTTCTTGAGTCCAAGAGTTCAAGACTAGCCTAGGCAATATAGTGAGACTCTATCTCTACAACCAAAAATTTAAAAGTTAGCCAGGCATGGTGGTGTGCATCTGTAGTCTCAGCTGCTTGGAAGATTGAGGTGGGAGGCTCTCCTGAGCCCAGGTGATAGAGGCTGTGGTGAACTGTGATAATACCACTGCACTCCAGCCTGGGTGACAGAATAAGACCCTGACTCCAAATATATATATGTAAGGTAGGTGATTATTATTATTATTTTTATTATCACTATCTCATTCTTCAAATAAGGAAATTTAAAGAAACCTAGTAGCCTTCCAAATTTTCTCAGATAGCTAAATTCTATGCCCAGCAGACTGTTGGATATGTATGTTTAAAGCTCAGAAGAGAGCAATCATGTGAATATTTAGTGAAGAACTTGCTATCTTTGTAGTTGAAATCATGAAAGTTAGACATGTGCACTCAGTTATAACACATAGGGTGAGAAGATCAAAGGAGAAATCCTGGGGTAGACCAATACTTTAAGGGCAGGATGAAAAAGTAAAATATATGGGCTGGAAGGCAAGGTAGAAAAACCTGCATATTGATCAGGTAATTAAGCACTGAGTGTGTCCTCTGGATTTGGCATCTTGTAGGTCAGGAGTCCCTTGGAACAGAGAATGAGCAGTGAGTTTTTCAGGGTTGTGATCAGACAGTAGCATGTGAAGGCAAGATTAGGACGAGAATAAGTGGACACAGGAAATCGAAAACTACTTTTTAAGGTAGATTTACTGTGAATGCAGAAGAGAGAGTAGCAAGGTTTAAGGACCAGATGGGTTTACTGTCTTTGTCATTTTAAAATATGTAAAACTTGAACATGGAAAAAAAAAGTTACCAAGTGGGTATAAAGTATAAAGTGAGTCTAACACAGAACAGGGGACAACTGCTTGAGCTGTTTGTTAGAAGACAGGATTTTGAGTGAGAATGAACTGATAACATTAACAGAAGCAAGAGCTCATCTTCCGTTAATTACAAGGGAGATTAATTTCTGTCAAAACCCATATCCACCATTCAGGTTTTCTAAACAAGAAGACAAAAATGAGGGGTCTAGGGAAGGGAGTTGTTTGTTTTTAATACTATTTTAAACATTTTCAAGAATTTGACATTTTTCCAGCAATAGTCTCCATCTAATGCTGACTAAAGTTTGAGATCAGATTCATTCTTTTCTGGTTATCCTTTTTGTTTGATTTTAAACTTTATATCTCTTTTACTACAATATAGTTGTAGCTGACATAATACATTCAATCCTTTATGCAAATGTGTTGTTCGTTGTTGTTGTTGTTGCTGTTGTCGTTGTTGTTTTCCCAAAGCATATTATTTTGTTGGAAGCTTAGTAGCAACTCTAAGTAAAGAAGAAATTACACCAGGTAAGGATAGAGTGGGTATTAGAAAGTTTTATTCACTTTACATTCCCTTATTCACTTTACATTTCTTGTTGCCTCACAATTCTATATAGCCTTTATTTCCACTCCTCATCCCTGCCTCTCCATTGTCTCTGAACTACATTCCTAATTCTCAGTTACCTTAGTCACAAAATATCGTGGACTAGGTGGCTTAAATAACATGAATGTATTTTCTTACACTTCTGGAGGCTGGCAGTTTGAGATCGAGGTGCCAATATGGTCAGGTTCTGGTGAAGGCTTTCATCCTGGATTGCAGATGACTAACTTTGCTCTGTGTCCTTACATGATGGGTGAGGGAGAAGGGGGGCAGAGAATGTGGGAAGGGGGATAGGGAGGAAGGGAGGGAGAGAGGAAAGAGACAGAGAGAGATCTTTCTCTCATTATAAATACACCAGTTCTATCAAATTAGGGTCCTACTTTTATGATCTCATTTAATAACCTTAATGCCTATCTCAAGATATAGTTGAGTTAGGGTTTAGGGCCTGTACATATTAATTGGATTGAATGTCCTTTATTTAAATGACTCCAACATGCCTTTCTAGCTTTATCAACTGTTGATCATTTGAGAGTGCATAACTAGATACATATTCACCACATTCTTATTTAGTGTGGGAAACACCTTAAGAGTCCTCTCATTGTGTATGGGCTCGAGGACTTAACACGACCTGTTCACAAGGAGAGGGATTCTGATTCTTAGGCAGTGGTGCTTATGACCAGATGATGAAGGGAGCTTTTGTGCCTTACTCCTCTGGCAAGGTCAGGGGCTGGTCCAAGTCTTTCTGTTAGAGTAGTAAGAGACGATGGACTCTCTCTCCCGGGTAGGTTACTAGGATACTGATGTCTTATACCCTTTTCCATTGACTTTCCCCTTCCAAGCAGTCTTTTTATGCATAAGGCCAGTATTTGCTCTGGGCTGCAGCTGTAGGGAACCATTGTCATGTCAGGTTAACCTATTCAGGTTAGTCTCAATTCCTTACCTTACCCCCACACCCATCACTCTGAGCTCAGTTGTTTCCCAAAGTAGTTATGCTTGTTCACAATTCCTAATTCTTGAGCTCTTGTTCTCTCTGCCTAGGATGTCTCTTTCTACTAATCTGCTTGTGGAACATCTTCTAGTAACCTCTTCTTTATGAGACATTCTCTACTGACTGTCACATAGCCAAGAGATATCACTTCTTTAATCATCTTACCACAGAATTGTAGCATTATTTTATTACAACACTTACAATATCAAATGTATTTTATTTTATTTTTAAAGATGGAGATTTTTTCTATTATCCAGGCTGGACTCATACTCTTGGACTCAAGTGATTCTCTGGCATCAGCCAGCCCAGTAACTGCTACTACAGGTGCACACCACTGCACTTGGCTTTCCATAGTAGTTATTCTATTTATTTAGTATTAATTATCTAAAAGAAAATATCATACCTCATCATTCCTTGTGCTACTAGGTTTTATGATCACATCTGGAATATAGTAGATCCTTGATAAATGCATGTTGAGTAAAACATTAAATGAAAAAAAGTTTAAAACTGTTTCTATATGTTTTATAAAATTAATCAGAGAAGAAGGAAAAAGCAGCAATAAAAATGAACCAAACTCACAGCACATTCAGCATTAAATCATTGGGTCAGTTTGGTCTCTGACCTCCTTCCTCAAAATTGTTTGCCTATTGCCCCAGACTCATGTAAATCTTACCACAAAATTATAGGTCCCCTCAAGAGTTCTACAGATAATGGTTTAAATATTATGAATTGTTAAATTTTCCATTTGAGATATCCTTCCAGGTCCTGTATACTTGGAACTACTGGCAGCAGCTAGTCTGAAGAACCCTACTACCAAGGAATGTAGTTTCCACATCCGAATGATTTTGCCCCCCAACCCCAGCCAGTTAACCCCAATTTTCCAACCCCTCATTCCCCAAGATCCCCTTAAAAACCCAGCCCAGAATTTCTCAAGGAAACAGATTTGAGCATCTCTTCTTGTCTCCTCACAAAACTACTTTCTGTGAGGAGATCATTAAACTCTCTCTCTGCAAACCCTGCTGTCTCAGAGTGTTGGTCTGTTACTACACAGGACATATATGAACCTGTGGGTTCCCTAACCATTTCTCCAATCACAAAATTTTTGAAAGCATGTGTCACCTGTTGCTCACATTGTATTCATTCACTCATTGATTTCTTCTTCCAACACAAAGTATTTGGTACTTTTATGTTCCAAACTTCATGCTAGGCCCCCTGGGTATAAACACGAAACAGTGAAGTGTAGTCTAGAGTCATAAGGACTGAATTCACTTCTGGGATCTTCCATTAACTAGTATATGATCTTGGGCAAGATACTTTAGTTTGTCAAGCTCCACTTTCATTATATATAAAATGGAAAGATCTGTAACTGGCAACAACCGGGAGAATACATAAAGCAAAATGACAGAAAATAATCATAGTGCCATGCTATGTGTTATAAAAGCTAAATGTGATAAATCAATTTAAAATGTTTAGCATTTTTTGACATATAAACACTCAGTAAAAAACATTCTTTTTTCTTTTCCTTGTATTTTTTCTTGTCACTGCTGCATAAGGAATGATCATTACTTTCACGGAGCTCATCCTTAGTAGGTACATAGCAGCAATTAGTATTGACATCACATGCTTCCTGTGTGTAAATATCACTTAGCTGACTGTGTTGTAAATTCGTCTAAGGCCGGGGCTCTCTATAAACAGGAGTTCTTTGTGAAAAGTACTTTCTTTTTCAGATAATATTTCATGACATCATTGTTAAAAGGTCACAATACTAGTCAGGAAAAAAAAATTTAGTTGTTTCATGTCTGCATTAAAGATGAAGAATTAGGGTGGAATATTATCTATTGAATGAGCAGAAACAGGTGTAATAATAAAAATTTGCCCCGATGAAATGGTTGTTATGGAGAGACCACAGTGCTGTACTGAATGATAGTGTGTTCATCTCACAGCAACCACTACTATTACTGTGCAAACTGTGCACACTGTAATCTTACATAAACTGTTCAAATTAACTTCCTGTTCCACCTCACAGTTGTCCTCAGGAAACGAAGCTCTGGGCTTCTGTGATTCGTGATCTTACCACTTGAACATGAGAGTCATGTTTGTGTGCATTCCTGGTAGCGCTTCACACCTTCATTTCAAGTCATGTGCTATGAAATCCTGGAGAGACCTTCTTATTTTAAACATCTCATTATTTGTCTGAATGGTTTAATAAAGATAGCTGTAGGCCTTGGATTCGGTGTTTTGGCCTACCTTTTATTAAATTTAAAGAGTTTCTCTGGCATACAATTTGGCCTACTAGATGAATCCGTGTGGTATAAAGATATTGCTCTATTAGATGAGTCTGTGCTGTATAAAAATAAGAATTAAAAGGGAAAAATAAAGCAGAGAAGGAAGATACAACGTTCCATGGGTTTTGATTTTAGAGCAAGTAGCCATGGAAGGTTTCGATGAAAAGATAATATTAGAGAAAAGGCCAAAACGTAAAGAGAATGATACACTGAAATGTTAGGGGGGAGAACCTTCTGGACTGAAGGAAAATCAAAATGCAAAGGCTCTGTGGTCAAAGCATTCTTGCAAGCACAGAGAAGAGTGAGGAAGCCAGTGTGGTAAGAAATAGTGAAGGAGGAGCCGGGCTCAGTGGCTCAGCCTGTAATCCCGCGCCTTTGGGAGGCTGAGGTGAGTGGATTGCCTGAGCCCGCGGGTTCGAGACCCGCCTGGGCAGCGAGACCTCATCTCTACAATAAATCAAAAAATCAGCTGGGCGTGGTAGCATATGCCTGTAATTCTGGCTACTTGGAAGGCTGAGGCGGAAGGATCGCCGGAGCCCAGCAGGTGGAGGCTGCGGTGGCCGGTATCGGCCACTGCACTCCAGTCTGGGCGACAGAGTGAGACTCCAACTAAAACAAAAAAAAATAGTGAAGGAGGAGCGGGAGAGAAAGTCAGAAAGACTAGGGAGCCCAGCTTGTTCAGAGCAGCATTGTCGAGCAGAAATAAAAAACAAGTCACATAGGCAAGGTTGCATTTTCCAGCAGCCACATTACAAAGTTTAAAAAGAACACATGAAGATAATTGTAATAACATATGCTATTTAGTCCTATGTATTCACTCATTTTGCATGTCTAGCAAGGAATACCTGAGGCTAGGTGATTTATAAAGAAGAGAGGTTTATTTGATTCATGGTTGTCCATAGTGCCAGCATCTGCTTCTGGTGAGGCCTCAGGAAGCTTTCACTCATAGTGGAAGGCAAGAGGAGACTGCAAGTCATGGTGAGAGTGTGAGCAAGAGGTGGGGTGGTTCCAGGGCCTTTTAAGCAATCAGTTCTCACATCATTTAATGGGGCTCCAATCCCCTGCTTGGGCCATGTCCAGGGTGTGCTCACGTTGTCAGTGAGTGTATATCTGAACTCTACAGTTGTCTAAACTAAAGCAGCAATTCCCTCTCTCTCTCTAGAGTGAGAACTTAACTCACTACTGCCCTTCATGAGGGATCTTCCCCCATGACCTGGTCCCCTCCCACCAGGCTTCACCTCCAACACTGGGGGATCACGTTTCAACATGAGACTTGGAGGAGACAACCATCCAAACTGTATCATTCCACCCCTGCTTTACCCCCAAATCTCATGTCCTTCTCACACTGCAAAATGCATTCATCCCATCCAGTAGTTTCCAAAAGTCTTATTCAAGCACATCTCAAAGTCCAAAGTCTCATCTGAGACTCAAGGTAAGTCTCTTCCACCTACACGCCTGTAAAATCAAAAACAATGTATTTGCTTTCAAGATACCATGGTGATACAGGCATTGGGTAAACATTTCTATTCCAAAAGGGAGAAATCAATCACAGCAAAGGGGCAGCAGGCCCCACCACAGGTCTCAACCCCAACCAAGCAGAGATTAAACCTTAAAGCTCCAAAATCGTCTCCTTTGACTTCATGCCCAGCATCCTGGGCACACTGGTACAAGGTATAGGCTCCCAAGGCCCTGGGCCTGGCTCCCACATCTGATCACAGGTTGTTAGAACAAGTCACACCACTTCTTGAATGCGTGCTGCTTAGAAATTTCTTCCATCAGATAAGCTAAGTCAAGTATGTCCTGAAGCTTTGCTGTGTATAACCCACGTGGCTGACCTCACAGTTAAGTTGAACCCCTGAGACTTTTCCAGATTCAGGATGCTGGCTGCTGATGGCTCTACAATGTTGAAGTCTGGAGGACTGTGACCCCTTCCTGCAGCTCCACTATGTGGTGCCCTGGTGGAGACTCCCACCCCACCAGGTGTTCCTCTTCATGGCCTTATTAGAGTCCTTCTACAGGTGCTGTGCCCCTGTGACAGGGTCTGCCGCGGCACCCGGGTTTTCACATGCATTTTCTGAAATCTAAGTAGAAGCTGCCAAGCCTCCTTCACTCTTGAATTCTGAACCCCTGCAGGTTTAATGCCACATGGAGGCCACCAAAGGCTTATGGACCCCCAAAGACTCCAAAAGGGAAGGCACTATGTCTGAGAGGCCAAAGAAATGACCTAGAGACAACAAAGAAGACATGGGCTTTATTTCGAAACCTACTTACAGGGAAGGTGGTCCAGGAGCAGCAGGCTGGACAGGAAAAAACCACCGGAATTGTAAAAAACATCCAGGGTACACAGCATCTCACATAGGACAGAATGTGGGGTTCAGCATGAGAAGGGCGGGATTTCTAGTGCGCAGGGGCAGTATGACGAGGTGCTTATACACACCTCCACCTGTACACAGAAGAGCTGTGAAGTCTCTCCAGGGGTGGGATTTTTAGTATTATAAGAAAATAAAAGTAACCAGAGGTAATGGGTATTGATCCAGGCATGCCCGATCACATCTGAACCAGCCTGGGAGGTCTACTGCTTCAAGGAATAGCGTGCAAGTAAACTCACTGCACACCTGCAAGATGTAGTCAGTATGAGGTGGGGTAGCTAGTACAGGTTAGGCATAGATGGATACATTGCTTGTAGGCAGGTTTTAGGAAGCAGCCAGGCATCCTGTTGGCAGTCTGAACGGCCCTGTGGTCTGGAATGTGAATTCAATGTGGACCTCCAGTCCATCCCACCCACCCAGCTTGACAAAGAAAAACTCTGTTGAGGTGGATACCGGACCAGGAATCAAAAAGCCATAGAAATGATAAGACAACCTTTTAGCTCATGAACTTGTGAGTTGAAAAAGTCTGGCAAACCTCCCTAGAAAAGACCACCCATTCCTCCCCTCGGAGGCAGAGAGATGTCCATGGTGGCACAAGCCTGTGATTCTAGCAACTTGGAAGGCTGAGGCAGAAGGATCACCTGAGCCCAGCAGGTCGAGGCTGTGGTGGCCGTGAGCGTGCCACCGCACTCCAGCCTGGGTGACAGAGTGAAACTCTGACTAAAAAAAACGCAAAAAACAAAACAAAACGAACTTTGGGTTTTACTCTCAGTGGAATAAAAAATCTGCTGGAGGAATTTTTAGAACCAAAAAGACTCACACAATTTGACTCACACATTTTAATAGGATCGCTTTGACTACTGTCTTGGGAAAACTGAAGAGTGGAAAGGAATCCGGTTCTGAGACTATTGCAATATCCCATGTGACAGCAGCTGCTGACATATCTGCTTTGGAGGCTGTGAGGAGTGGTGAAGTTCTGGCTATGTTCTAAAGGTAAAACTGAAATAGTGTGTTGGCAGATTGTCAGCTATGAGAGAAGAGAACAGTCAAAACAATAAGCTGGACCATTGTGTGTATTTTTAAATGATTCTCTGATAATTCCAAAGTTCAGCATTGAATCATTGGGCTGGGGGCGGCTCCTGTATCTCTATCCTCACTTCATCCCCATTGTTTTGCTTTCCTGAGGGATCACTAGGTATGGTAAAGTGTTTATTTTGGATGGGGAAGTGGTGGGATTTAGAGCTAGAGAAGTAGGTAGGTATCTCCAAGTACCTTGGAGGTGAGGCTTCGGGAAAGCAGTGAGTGCCTGTAAACAGAAGAATTCTGTGATTAGAATGATGTTTAAGAAAATGTCCTCAGCCTGTAATCCCTCGCTTTGGGAGGCTGAGGTGAGTGGATTGCCTGAGCCCGCAGGTTCGAGACCCGCCTGGGCAACTTGGCGAGACCTCATCTCTACAATAAATCAAAAAATTAGCCAGGCGTGGTAGCGCATGCCTGTAATTCCGGCTACTCGGAAGACTGAGGTGGAAGGATTACCGTTGCCCAGCAGGTCGAGGCTGCAGTGGCTGGGAGTGGTCACTGCACTCCAGTCTGGGCGACTGAGTGAGACTCCAACTCAAAAAAAAAAAAAAGAAAGAAAATGTCCTTGATAAGAAGCAGCATCTTCTTTGAAGTTCATTTCAATGGTTTAGATAAAAGGTTCCAAATTGGGCTAGGGGACTTTCAGAGTGCTAATTATCTCTGTTTCTTGATCAGGTTCTAAAAATTCTCAGTTTCTGAAAATTCATGGAGCTATACAATTATCACATGTGTATAATATTTAAATAAAAAGAAAAAAAAACTTGACCCATCTTTGTAAACCATACCAACATTTACCAGGTTCATAATATAAAACCCAGAAGGCCGTATTTAAATTTATAGTGAAAAAATGCAATTGTTTAGATTGAAAAATTGCCTTTATTGAATCTGTTGGCAAAGTCACATAGGAAGGAAAAATTTAACCAGGAGGTGACTGGGTGAAAGTAGAATCAGAATAAATAGTTTAAAAAATGCAGTCGATGACTATGTTATTGAGCTTTGACAGCATAAATCATTCATCCTCACTATAGAGACACAAGTCTTGAATGCTCAGGTTTCGGAGCTGTGCACTGGCCTCTATGGAGATGGCTAGAAACTTGTGTCTCATTGCTCTTCTGTCTTTCCACTGCAGAACACTCTAACAAGATGGACACAACTTGTTGTAATTGCCTTGAAATGCTTTAACGTCTTCAATAAAGTCTTGGAAATAAAGTTACCTTAAGATTATCTTCTAGATCTTATTCTAGAGTTTTTCATATTATGATTTAACTAAAGGAAATTCCAAGCTTTTTGAGGAAAGTCACATTGGTTTTTTTTTATTATTTTATTTTATTTTTTATTTTAAAGATCCGGGGTACAATTCAGGGTTAGGTATACAAATGTTCATTATGCAGGTACCCTTGTTGATGAGGTGTGCCCCTCCCTCCCCTAGCAGTTTCCCTCAACTGCTAATAGACACTTCTCAAAAGAAGATATATGGACAGCCAACAGACACATGAAAAAGTGCTCAGCTTCACTAATCATCAGAGAAATGCAAGTCAAAACCAAATTGAGATACCACCTAACCCCAGTAAGAATGACCATCATTAATAAAACAAACAACAACAGATGCTGGCGAGGATGCAGAGAAAAAGGAACACTTCTTCTACACTGCTAGTGGGAACACAAACTAGTGCAACCTCTTTGGAAGACAGTGAGTCAATTTCTGAAAGCACTAGGGATTAACCTTCCATGTGACCCAGGAATCCTCCTATTGGGAATATATCCAGAAGAACTCAAATCATTCTACAAAAAAGACATCTGCACACGCATGTTTGTTAAGCCACACAGTTATTCTCATGTAAGACACACATCATCAAAGTGAGACTGTAGACATAAAACTTAAAGGATGCCGAAAGGTCAAAGATGACATAGCAGTTCTATGCCTTGGAAGAATGTTACACTCTTCCAATAATTGAGACATATGGGAGCAGGGGGTTAGGACTGGGAAGGAAGATGGTAGCTGCAGTTTGAGGGGATCCAGGCAATTGCCCTGAAGTTCTAGAAGATAACACAGTTTGAGGTCTAACTATATTAATCATTTTCCTCTGAGAAAGACTAAAATTGCAGGAATTCGTAAGCATCAAGGGAAAGAGAAATAGGAAAAAATAGGGAAAAAAATCTTGGGTCTCATGGAGATGACTGTTTAGAGGAAGAAAGAAGAGAAAGAAGGACAGAGATTGCAGACCAGATAAAATTGAAAGACCAAGAAAGGCAGGGGAAAGTGTCAAAAGAATGTGTAGTCACCACTAAAGAAATAATATTAAATTATCAAAAATATTAGACCTGAGATTCAGATGCTTTCTTTTCTTAATTTTAAGATTTAGGGGAATGTATTCACTGAATCTCCAAGCCCTGGTCTACATCTCACACCAAATTTAGTGTGAGCAGTAAAGTCAGGAATGACTAAACAAATGATACTTGAGTCAAAATGTTAATGGATGTTTTGGTCTGAAATAATATTAAAAGTGAGCATGAAATTTACAACACGGTAGAGACTTCCTTTTGAGAAACATAGAGATAATATATTCCTTTGAATGAGTTCATTGAATAACAATATCTACAGAAGGGTTTTTGGTATTTGTTTTTAGTTAGGAAAGATACCTGTATTCGTAGTTATGAAGGAAGAAGAAAATAATATCCAAAAGAATTAGAAAACAGTCAAACCAGGAAAGCAGTAGGAAGTGATGAAATAAGCATACAAATTGACAAGGCTGGCACTAGAGAAATGATACATTCTCATCTTAGACAATACAAAACAAAGTAAAGAAACAGGAAAAGATGGAAAAGAGACAAGTTTGAGGAGCCACTGCCAGATGGTCTTATGACTTTCAGTGACAGAATATATAATGTCTGCCATTAAGACCACAGGTAGACAAAGTAGCTAAGGACCTTGAGACAATCTGAGATGATTTGGAGCATCCTCAGAGGAGACTTCAGGTGGACAGAGGGATCACTGAGTCATTTTTAAAAAGCTCTTATGGAGTCATGCTGCATAGACCTGTAGCAGAGTCTCTTTTGTTTTTCATAGGAAAATTTTTAAAGCACTTTTAAATTCACAGCAAAACTGATCAGAAAATTCAAAGATTTCCCAGATGCCCCCTGATCGTATATCCCCAGCACATTGCAGGGTCTTTTAATATGCTTAAATATGTTTTCTCTATCATCACTCAACATTTATGACTGAACAATATTTGACAAATAAAGGAAAATATGAATATAGAGGGCAAGTAAGAAAATTTCTAAGTTGAATTCCTTGAAAAGAAAAATGCAGGACTCAGGTCTTGTTTGGTTTGTTTTGCACTGGTTTTGTTTTGTTGTTTGACAAGGAGCTAAAAGGTTCAATGGATTGCTGAAATGGAATGCCGAACATGTCCACTGGAACTTAGGAGATTCAGTAACTAAGAGGCCAGAACAATGGAAAAGTCATTGATAAGAATTTTCAAAGTCATCAAAAATAACAGCAAAGAAGATGATTATATCTATATTATGTGCTTTAAGGTAGCTAGGGTATTACTCTGGGGATGGGTGTATGAACACAGAAACAAAGATTGAAGGAAGGTTGTAGGGCCAAGAATTCAAAGAGAAGTGAGAGTGGAAGAAAACAAAGCACAACAAAACCCCTTGCAAGGAAACAAGAATGTGCCACCCACTGCTTCCCCTACTAAGGACTTAGGAGGTAGCGTTTTACCCCCCACTGGAAAGATTTTAAAGAAAAATGTGCCAACTCGTTTGTTATATTTTAATAAAGATTATAATGGCTGAAACTGTATTTGGAGAATTTCTATTGCCATCTCATTAGAGATATTTCTGAACATGTATTTGTGGGTTTCAAAGGTGAGTTTTAATGAATTTTTACACTCCATATTCAATTCAGACAGCAAAGTCACATGTTGATAAACTTACTGACACTCAATCTGCTTATCATTGTTTCCCTGCAAACCCCAAATTGCATATAAACAGAAAAACTAATCAACTGAAGCAGAAACACAGCATCAATTAGGTTGGTGCCTGGGAACTGAAAAAAGAGCAAACAAAATTAATTCCAATCAGTTTGGTAATAAAAAATCAAAAAGGTGTAATAACTCAAGATGACTATGCCAGAAACAAATTTGTGGTTGGCAAAGGATTTTTATGTAAATGTTTAGAATACTTCACACAGTATTCCTATTTACATTTTCTTATCATTTTATAAAATTATGTACAGGATCACTGTTTTGATAGTTAAGACTATCTGAAACAGGAAATTGAGATTTTCAAACTACATACCTGTTTCTATTTTGTGGCTTCAATCACATATTAAAGATATTTTAAAACTTGAAAAAAATAACAATGGTACCAGTAAACACTGACAGAGTGCTTACTATGCAGTTTTATGTTCTTTGTTTCATCATTATGATAACCATTCAAAGTGTGATGGGCTTCATTGTATTAAAGAACTTGCAAGTAAGAGAATGCCAGGAACGAGGGTTCCCCCAAATCACCTTCAAAAGGTAATTCTGCCTCGAAAGGTAATTTGGCAAGCCAAAAGAGGACCAATCCTTGATCACCAGGATGGAATTAACCAAGTACAATTCAGGAGAAGCTATGTACCATCTTGTACATGAGGGAAGAGAAACAGAAGCACAGATTCTGGAGAGAGAAAAGTAAAGAGTTAACAACCATGTCCACCTCTGCCTCGCCACCAGCCTTGCAATAAGGCAAAGTTATGGTGTGGAGATGCTTTGAAAGAAGTTGAAAACCTTGATTATCACCTGGGACTACAGATATTAGTTGCTGGATTTATATTTTTCTAAAATGTATTATTTTCAAGTGACTGGAAAATTTACTGCAATTGTTCTTAAATTGCATTCAACAGATAAAGGTATGCTAAAAAACAGAAAGAGAACTTGCAAAGTCAATGTAAAAAAAGATGGAACAGATTTCTGATTTTAATTTATGTCTCTTTTGTTTCATTTAACAGTTATATCGATATGATAAATCTAGTTCATTTAGCATGGCATTCTAGGCTTATGAAAACAGGGCCTGCTTGTCATCCCTGTTTCCTGCATTCCCTAGACTTTCCTTCTCTCCTATATCTTAGATGGATATACAACTGTTAGATACCAGGCAATTTTATGAGTCTGTTCACGGTGGTTCATCTAATGCAAGTTTCTATACCATATTGCTCAATATAACTTTTAAAAAGTTAAAAACATGATTCTCATAGAAATGTAAGATGAACACCTGAAAGATTTTATAAAACTCAGTAATTAATGAAGGAACAGGTAAGATGTCAATACCATTAGAAGGAAAAGACAAGATATATATGAATATATACATATGTATATATATCTAATTGCACTGGAAATACACACAATATGCAGTTAGAAAAGTTGGGAAATTTTGCAAGTATATTTAAGATCTGTTAATATCTTATATTCCTACAGGACGATAAAATGAAACCTGTAGGGTTATTATCTGTACTGAATAGAAATCAATTCTATCTTTACTGGAAAATTTTTATGTTCATACCATGAATATGAATCACTTATATGACTCTCAGTTGTCTAAAAGTCAATTTATGTGGAGTTGAAAATAACCTAGTCAATATGAAGTCAACCAGAGGTGCACAACCCCAACCATTACATTTTACTCAGCACTGAAAGGACAACCAACAGTCTCTTCTGCTCATCTCTGTAACTTGGACAATTTTTCTGAAGCCATTAATAGCCTTTTAAACACTCATTCATCTCTCAAGACACGCATCAATTGCCACCTACTCTATGAAAATGTTTTGAATGCCTTCAGGCAAAATTTAGGTCTCACTCTATTCTCTGTGATTTCTCTGTCATTTCACCTGAATCATTCTTTACATTTTAAGGGCAATAATTGTGTTTGTTCTCTTTCCTCAATAACGAATTGCATTTCCAGCATATAAAACCATGGCTAAGTTGCTCTGTAATTAGGGAATCTTGGTTTGAAGCCTAGCTCCATCGTTTAGTAGATGTATAACCTTGGACTATAGTAGTTGTCTAACCTGTTGGAGTCTTACTGAGCTCATCTTTTAAATAAGAATAATGTCTAACACAAAGTTTTATTATGAGAAGCAAATGAGGCAAAATATATAAAACATTTATTACAATATAGCCTCTCAATAAATAATAGTAGCAATCATAGTAACAATATCAAGAACATAGATACTGGTAGGAGGAAGAGAAATTTGGATATACAAAGTTAAACTCATGAGCTGTGAGAATTTCTCAGAATGTATATTTTATATGTTTCTTGATGTACGAGTATTCTACTAGGCCGCAGGAAGATTTTAAAATCTGAGTCAAAAATGATAGTTTCAAACCCTACTGAACATAGATGCTAAAAAAATAAGCAAATCGTTTACTTTATCAAGTTGTGCTAATCACAGTAATTCAAAAAGCAATTCTTGCTTCTTTGCAAACCTAGCTCAGATGAAATTTTCTACATGTTTTTCTTTGTTCTTTTAATTTATAAACTACTTAAAATAAATTTTCTCAAATTATATAGTTTTAAAGTCCTCATACCAAGATATTATTGACCTTTTCAAAAGTTTTATGTGGAAATGTAATAGTTATATTTTTTTAATGGCTTAATTGGTGAAAATTTCTTTATTTTAATGATTGTTAAAAAAAAAAAAAAACAAAACATAATTCTAGACACAGGAAAAGACACAGAAGAAATTGGAGGCACTATGGTTCCCAGCAGAATACTTACACATTTGAGTATTCTCACAGAAGAAAGTACAGCACTCTGATCAGAAAACCTGCTTTATTAATTCTCTTCCAAAATCATTGGCCTTCTTGTTTAGAGGGTAGAATGACCAAAAATTAAGTGCATTTTAAAAACAGACAGAATGAATGCCTGAAATATAACAACAAATTATTTGAATTCTTTGTGGAAGTTTAGCCTCAACCCAACAAAGCAACCACCACAAAAACAAGTGGAAAGATGATATCCTATTCACCAAAAAAGGTGTATCTCAACCCAGCTGTTAGATTTTAGAAAATTTTCTCTAAGTTGAATTTTTATAAATTGCGTCATATTTCAAAAGCACTGGAAGGACGAATAATTCAAAGGAATCCTAAGTTCCATCTATTATAACAGAAATTCAATGTCTTTTTCTCTATTTTTATTTTATGTACTTAAATTTGCATAGAACAAAACAAGGAGTTGACTGAGTCCAGGTATTTGAATATTCTATGTTCTGATCACAGATTTGCAATGCCAATGTATGAGCATGAACTGGAGTATCATGAGTAATCATATATCTGACACATTAAGTGCTTGCTTTGTGCCAGTGTATCAAGTGTTTTATCTGGATTATCTCATTTGATTTTCTTAATACATAATGAGATGCATCTTTTTTAATCTTGATTTTACAGAAATGGAAATAGAGATGAACTAATCTTCCCAAATTAAATTATTGAAGCTAGATCAGATACAGCCAGTTTGATACCAAAGTCAAAGTCGTTAACAGCCCCAGCACCCGGCTTCCCCTACCACAAAGAACCTGGAAGAGTACTTATTTTCATTCACAGAAGAATATTGTTCATCAAATATGCAAAGATAAAACTCTTCACTTCAAGTGGCCCATTATAAACAAGCTTAAAAAAAGAAAATATTTATTTCTTCTTTAGTTTTAAAAGGAATTTTATGAGCCCTTCCTTGGGAGTGTAAACGAAGCAATCTCCACTTTATTTTTAGATTTTTGGGGGTAAGCATTGTGGTTGCTTTGATTCTGAATTTGCATAAATAGAAAATGCAGTTAGACAATTGTTAAATCTATTAAATTCACCCATTGCTGTTGGGCCCAATTTCCAGGGACAATTAAACATTTCAGAGAGTAAATAATGAGATGATTGTGTGCTTCTTAAATAAGACTAGCAAGACTCATGTGGGGGTCAACTGGGTAGAGTTGTTAAGATGTCTCATCAGGATGACCATGGTTTCTCTGTCATTTATTTCTCTCATCAGAAACACTGCATAATTATACATTATCAATTCAAAGGAATACATTAAAAATCCTATGGGAAACAGACTTTCTTTCTTTAAAAACAATGACTAATTAACATAATAATCCTCCCATTATTTCAAGTAATAATCAATAAATGTTGTTGAAATCCAAAGGCTTTGCAAGAATGAGGTCAAACGCCAGTAGAGATGTGGGTGGATAAGTAGCTCTCAGTGATTACCTTTCAGTCCTTCCAAGCTATTTAATTTCTTTCCGTTGTAGCCCTCCTATGAAAGAATAAGTAGGTGGCATATGACTGTCAGCATTGCTTTAACAACAGAACTATAATCTAACAGAAGACAAAGCAGCGAGAAACTGTTGGAAAGCTGGGTTGTAGTCATCGAGGGATCAATTTGTTGTCTTGGAGAAATCTAAGGAAGTCTCATCTTCCAGATTTTAAAGTGAGTTGTATTTGTTAAATCCTAAAGGTGAAAATAATTCACGTTAGAGTCCTAAGTACATGGATTATAACTTCTGACTTTATTAAATTTTACAAGAAAAGAAAAGGATCTGTTCAAAGAATGAACAAATGAATAATGTGAAGAATTGGAAAAGCTTGCTAACAGCAATTAACAGCATCAGTATGTGATTATGTCTATCATGTATGATGATCACAGCATTATACATTTTGAAGAATTCACATGTGAAAATTTAAGCTAATCTAGTTGTTTTAATTCCTTTGTCCATTATCCAATTATTTAAACTGGGTAACTTATAAATCAGAGTTAGGACTAAACTTTTCTTTCGGAGTTGAACCACGATTTTAAATTAGTGGCTTAAATCAAGCAGTTCTATTTAGCTGCCCTTGTAAATGTGGACTCTTACAAATCACAAACTGTCCGTATTGTTAAATAATTCTGTAGGAAAACAGCTGTGGCTATAGGACTATTTGAAAAATCACCCTCCTCTCCAAAAGACAGAAAACCTAAACAATTCCATATTCTTTTTGTCATCTTAGTTTACTCATTGACAATAAGTGCATTTTTCGTCTTCTTGCTAAATGTAATTCACAAACCTTAAAACAAGCTTCCTTTTTCATAACACAAAAGGCCATGCCACTTAGAAACCCATCATTAAGAGCAGAGTGGATGTTACTCCCACCCCCAAGATTGATGAATCACAGTGAAGATAGCTTCGCCTTAATCCATTATCTCCAACATAACCCATAACATAACAAAGGCAAAAAAGGAAAAATAAATGTCTTTTTCATGGATAAAATATTACTAGGTACATCATTTTTTCTACATTACACATTCCAGAAAGAAAAGTGAAAATGGAGTGGCACTGTATTCCAAAGTAATGCTAATGTATCTGCAATCAAGAAAAAAAAAAAAAGAAACAAGATTTTTTTATTATTATAATTATAACCAGTGCATGTTGGGATTCTCAAGTCGGAATGCATGCTGTGGAATAATAAAATAAAAACTATTTCCTTTCATCATTACCATCAAAGTACACACAGCTAAGAAATCTGCCATTAGATAAAAGATTAGCCGTGACACTGATTTCTCTGTTTACATGATTAAGTGCCCTTGTGTGGTCTAATGCATGTTGGGAGATGCCTCCATTTCTGAAGGTGAGACATTGAGAATACAAAGTAACAATGAGGAAGAAGATAAAAGCTTGCCTGTGGCAAAACTTTTCACAGGAAAAGAAACATCTGGCAGTGACTATCATATTTATAGGACTAGAATCTATCCTTATGTACCTTGTGAAAACTCAAAGAAAAATAAAGTAAAGATTTTACTGGAAACATTTATGGGAAATAGATTCTCTACATAAAAACAAAATAATTGTCAGTTAATTTTTGCATAGGTTAAACGTATATTTTATTGATCAGAGACAACAAGCAAAACACTACAGTATTTAGTATCCTATTGCTTTTGTAGCAATCTACCACAAATTTAATGACATAAAACAGTGCAATTTTATTCTATTATAGTTCTGGGGTGTCTACAGTCTAAACTCAGCTGGACTGTTTCTTCTGGAGTCTTGGGAGGAATCTGTGTCCTTACCTTCTTCAGCCACTAGAGCCTGCCTGCATTTCTTGGCTCGTGGTTCCTCCCTCCCATTACTTCAACTTCTTTCTACTCTCATCACATATTCTGTTTCTTATTCATCCTCTTCTCTCCCCCTTTTAAGGACCTTTGGTGTTACATTTAGGGTCCACTTGGATAACCCAAGATAATATCCTCACTTCAAAGTCCTCAATTTAATCACATTTACAAAGTCCCTCTTGACAAACAGGTGATCTCTTCATGGATTTCAGGAACCAGAATGTAGTCATCTTTAGTGGAGTGGAGGCAAGGTAGGATATTCCACCTACCACAGTGTGTCCTCTGCCCTCCAAATATTCATATTCATTTCAAAGGCAAAACACATTCACCCATCCCAAGGTACTCAAAGGTCCCAAAACATTAATCAAAGCATCAGTTCAGCTCCGACATCTCATCTAAGTCTCATAAATTCAAAAATCCCAAATCTCACCACTTGAAATTATCTAAATTAGGTAATGAGATTCTGAATTTAATACATCCCGGGACAAAATGCCTCTCCATCTCTAAACCTGTGAAAGTAGAAAGTAAATTGTTTGCTCCCAAATACAAAGAGGGCACACATAGGTAAACAGTTATCAACATTCTCTTTTTAAAAAGGAGGAGGCCAAGCCGTGTTCGGTGGCTCAGCCTGTAATCCCGCGCCTTTGGGAGGCTGAGGTGAGTGGATTGCCTGAGCCCGCGGGTTCGAGACCTGCCTGGGCAGCGAGACCTCATCTCTACAATAAATCAAAAAATCAGCCGGGCGTGGTAGTGCATGCCTGTAATTCCGGCTACTCGGAAGGCTGAGGCGGAAGGATCGCCGGAGCCCAGCAGGTCGAGGCTGCGGTGGCCGGGAGCGGCCACTGCGCTCCAGTCTGGGTGACAGAATGAGACTCCGACTCAAAAAAAAAAAAAAAAGATAAAAAAAAGGAGGAGGCCAGGCATGGTGGCTTAAGCATGTAATCCCAGCACTTTGGGAGGCTGAAGTGAGGGAATTGCCTGAGTCTACGGGCTCGAGAACAGCCTGGGCAACTTGGCAAGACCTTATCTCTACAATAAATCAAAAAATTAGCTGGGCATCGTAGTGTGTACCTGTAGTTCCGGCTACTTGGAAGGTTGGGGCAGAAGGATTGCCTGAATCTAGCAGGTCAATCCTGGGGTGGCCATGAGTGTGCCACTGCACTTCAGCCTGGGCGATGGAGTGAGACTCCAACTCAAACAAACAAACAAACAAACCAAACGGAGGAAATGAAAGAGATAGAAAAAAGAAAACATAAGTCCTAAACAATTTCTAAATCCTACTACCAGACAAACACCATCAGATTTCAAGGCCTGAGGTCTGGCTTGGGCTTCAGCCTTCTGGGATCGTGACTCAGTGCTCTAAGCTCACAGCTCTGCCCTCTGGGCCTCTGGCTCCTTCTGACTCTTTCCACCTACATGAATGGTAGCATGTGTTTGCAACTGAGTCATTTTATTAGTTGTTTATTTCCTGTAAAATTGTGGAACTCTGAAAGCATCCTCCATTTGATTATCTCTCTGCCCCTTCAGTCCGAGCTGATGGTATTTCTGCTGGTCTAACATTCTTAAAAGCCTGTGGACCTTCTGTGTATGTCTCAGGGATTCACGCCATTAGAGAAAAGTCTCCCACAGATCTTTTTACAGGTGTCTCCCCTTACCCACAAGGCATATATTCCAAAACCCCTAGTGACTTCCTGAAACCTAAAATAGTACCATACCTTATATATTTTTCTTTTCTTTTTTTCTATACATGCCTGTGTGACATAGTGGAATAGATATTTGTTCTTCAACCATATTTTCTGGCATACAACTCTTAAAATCTTGGAAATCTCTGAAGTGTTAAGTGTCTTTCTGTATGTCAATGAGTTGACTGTTATCTGGGGTCCCTGTGTGCCTTCAAAACCGGACTGGTCACAGGAAAGACCAAGACAGAAATAGAGGGTTGGAACTTTCAGCCCCAACTCTCACCCTCCAGAAAGGTTAGGTTGCTCATCAATGGCTAATGATTTAATCAATCATACCTACATAATGAAGCCTTCATAAAAACCCAAAAGGATAGGATTTAGGAGCATCCAGATAACTGAGCACATGGAGATTCCTGGAGGACAGTGAGCCCAGGGAGGGCATGGAAACATTGTACCCCTTTCCTCATACCTCACCCTATGAATCTCTTCATCTGTAGCTTTTGTAATATCCTTTATAATAAACCAGTAAGTGTAAGTAAGTGTTTTCCTGAGATTTATGAAACTCAAAGAGGGAGCTGTGGTAACCTCAACTGAAAGTCAGTTAGTACTGAGTTCTGGAGGCCCATACATGTGCCTAGTGTCTGAAGGGGAAGAGTAGTCTTCTAAAACTCACTCCCCAAGCTGTGGAATCTGAAACTACCTCCAGATAGATGGTGGCATAATTGAATTGGAGGATACTAAGCTGGTGTCTGCTGCAGAATCAATGACCTGATTGTTGGTGGGAAGAAGTCCCCACATTTGGTCACAGAAGTCTCCTGTATCAATTGTTGGGAATGAGAGAACAGAAAAACACTTTTTGAGTGTGTTTCCACACTCCCAAACTATGATAAAGTTCAATTTATAAATTAAGCACAGTAAGAGATTAAGAACAATAATATTATAACAAAATACTGATTTATACGTTACATAAATGTGATCTCTTTATCTCCCCCTCCCCAGCTCTCTCTGTCTCTCTGTCTCTCTCTCTCTGTCTCTCTCTAATAAAATATCTTATTGTACTATACCCCAGTTAACTAAAACCATGGAAAGCCAAACCACAGATAAGGGACACATATTCTAACTGCTGAGAAGGCTGAAAGGATCAATAAGTTTACAAGTCACATGCCTACTCTCTCCAAAGAGCACTCCTTGAGGCTGAGTACTTTGAGTATTACATCTAACAGAGGCTCTAGCAAAAGGTTATCCAGCCACATCTTTTACTTTACCTTCAGATCATGTTTTCCTGACAGGAAACATCCCAATTTTGCATCTTTTGCAAAGTGAGTAGGCTGAGAATTTGCTAAGTCAAGTCCTGGTTCCTTTTTGCTGAATAGTTACTCTTCTAATTAATATTTGTTCTTGCATTTTACTATCAGCAGTAAGATGAAACCAAGTTGCATCTTCAACATTTTGCTTTCAAAATCATCTCAACTCAGTATCCAAGTTGACATCCTTTACAAATTGTGCTTTTCCTGGAACTGCAGGACAGAATTCAACTAAGTTTACTGCCACTACATAATGAGACTCCCTTTCCCTCCGGTTTCCAAGAAAACATTCCCCATTTCCTTCAGAATGCTTTATGGATTAAATTTAGGTATTTTCTCTATTCAAACATTTTTTCTTCCATGATCCTCATTTCCACCTGAGCCTCCACCATCAGCACTTTGACATTCGTATTTCTTCCAATAGACTGTTCAAGGCAAGCCAGGCTTTTATTATCATACTGCTAAAATGTCCCCAGCCTCTGCCCACTCTCTATACAAGTCCAAAACCACTTTCCCATTTTTTAAGTATTTGTTACAGTAGCACTCCATTTCCCCATACCAATACATTTATTAATTTCCTATGGCTGCTGTAACAAATGATTACAACCTAACTGGCTTAAAACCATACAGACTATTCTGTTACAGTTCCAAAGGTCAGAAGTCTAACATCAAAGTATTGGCAGGGCTGAATTTTTTCTAGAAGTACTATAGTTTGAATGTTTGTGTCCCCTCCAAAATTCATGCTAAAACTTCATCCCTAGTGCAAGAATATTAGGAGGCAAGACCTCTAGGAGGATTAAGTATTATATTCATGGGTTCTAGGTATTTGAATATAACAATGCTTGGAGGAGGCATTATTCAGACTACCACAAACAGCCAATGATAAATGCTAAGTAGAAAATTATTTATAATTGATGATCATACATTCATTCATTTATCAGTTATTCGCTACTCATGATTAGTTCTACATGGACAACATTGTTCTTGGTACTGGAGATACAGGAAGAAAAGACACAATCCCCATGCTGAGTAATTGAGAGCCTAGTGTACAGAAAGACAAGATGACAAAAAACAAAAATGCAGTCAGTGAATAAGAAAACTTTTAGCTGAGACTGTAAACGAGAATGGTCAGGAATGTCTTCATACATAGGATCAAGATTAACATGTAAAACAGAAAAAGTTGGAATCAGTCAACCTATGGGGCATGGGGCAGATTCAGGCAGAGGCAACAGCATAGGAAAAACTCCACTTTACATTAAGCATTTCCTGTTTTAATATTAAAAAAAAAAACCCGTGATTGAAAGTTATAATACATGTCAGACAGCTGTATCCGTCCCCTCCCACTGATGTCTACTATTCAAATAGTTGATGCCTACTACTGTTGATGCCTACTGCAGTCAATGTCTACTACTATATCCCTTCCCCACACTGATGTCTACTGTTCAAACAGTATCCTTTCCTCCCACTGGTGTCTACTGTTCAAAAGAAAGATGTGTATCAATGTTGCTGTTTCCACTCATGACTGATTAGACCATAAATAGATATGAGGATCTTAAAAGTTGTACTGGAAAATAATCACTCTGATTTTATCTCTCATATATTGAAACTAAGAGAAAAACAAACTGAGATTGCTTGAAAGTAAGAACAGGATCTGAAATACCATGATGCAGAAACTTGGTACCTAAGAATTACCTGTAGGGTTGTGTAAACATACACATTTGGAATACCACGGCACAGCTTTGTATCTTCTTGAACTCACATAAAAATGAAGAAAAAAAAAAGTACTAGAAAGCAAGATAAAAACACACAGATAGTGTTTGCAATAAAACTACATGATATGACATCCTCACAAACCTAAATGTATCAGCAGGTGGGGATGAACTGCCTACAGCCAAAGAACTGTGTATTCCAGGTTATATGGTCTGAAAGAAGCTATGGGATATTTGACAGACCTGAGAACCAGAAAACACTGATAGCCAACAGGAGTCCCTGGAACATGAAGAGGGCCAATATAGGTGGTGAACTCAAGAGATCCATAGCAAGCTGGGCTGAAGGAGCTGATGTAGATTGTCTCCTGTCAACTCTCCAAGTGACCCACCAGAGTTTCCTGCTAGAACAAAAACTGACAGTAAGGAGTAATGACTGATAGTGGAATCAAACTGTCAAGGCAGAACAGTAAAAGCCAAAAAAGGGAAGAATCAGATAGAGAAAGCTGACAGAGCCATGAAATCTCAGACACCAGTTACCATATACAATTTTTACCATATACACTAAACACACATACTTATAGAAGAAAAATCTGTCAAGTGAGACAAGCTACCTAAGCCAATAAGAACCTTTCTGAAAGTTCAGAAAAACTAACTTCACAAAAAGATGAAAAAATAAGACTTTCTGGGTTAAATTTAATACAAATTTCTTCACAGGTTACATGGGAAGTTCATTAAAAATAGAGATATCTGCTTCTCAGTAGGTTTTGGCCATTAATTAATTACTCATGGCAACATCTGTTGTAATGTTTTCCCAATCCAAAAATCATATTATGGGGGGGGGTATCTAATATTCAATTGTTTCCTTTGCTATGCAAATACTGAAGTATTTTCTCTATCCTAAATAATATCAACACAAGCCAGACTGGTTATATGAGTATTTTATGAGTTTAATTCTCAGAAGGTAATTACTTTTTTAGTATAAGTTCATTGCATTCCACTACATTTATACGGACTATATTTATCTTCTTAAAAAAGCAACTTACTCCCAAACATATCCCGGTCTATTTTAATGTGAAAGTATAGAAACAAAGGAATGAAGGTTAAATCTTATCTAGATTACATAGTGAATAAAATGGATTTTTCAACATATTCAAAAAGGTTTACAATGAATTTAAATATATGTTAAAGTCCTCCCCAGAATCATGGGGAATTTGTGCCAGGACTTCGCAGGAATATCAAAATTCATGGATTCTCAAGTTCTTTATATCAAATGGTATAGTATTTACAAATAACCTATGCACATCTTTCCATATACTTTAAGTCAGCTCTAGATTATTTGTAATACCTAATACAATGGTGAGGCTATGGAAATGGTTGTTATACTCCCTTGTTTAGGAAATAATAGCAACAAAAAAAAAGCCTGCACATTTTCAGTACAAATGTAATTTTTCTTTTAATATTTTCAGTCTGTGATAGTTGAAGCCAGGGATTCGGAATCCCAAAATGTGGAGTGTTGACTTTTAGAGGAGACAGTGAAAGATATTATTTAAGTAAAATGTATAAGAAAATACATCCAAAACACTGACTAATCGGATATACTTTGACTATAAAGAACATAACAAAACATAAACAGAGTGAAAAAAATTTCAATATCTGGTAATTCAAAATTTCTGTGGCAAATGGCCTATCAAACTTACTTTCTAGGTGATGACAAAAACATATCATCACTTTAAAAGGTTTCATTAAATTTCGTAGCTTATATTTTTTGGATTGTAGTTCAGCAAGGTTTAGATAGATTGACATGAACTGTATGTAAAACTAATCTCAAAATATTAAAACAAAGCATTAGAGAAATGGCAGGTTAATATGTAACCAAAGAACAATTTCATCTGTGATGGTATCAAATGCATTTGCAACCTGGGAAATACTCAGGGTGGATGTTAGAACCAAATGATGATGTGAAATGATGCTTCCAGCACTTAAATTATGCACTGAGTTTGATGTAACTGAGCATGACAAACACTCAAAAAAGTACTCCAGAACTTGATGCATAAAATGGATTTTTTACTATTCCATTTCTTATATTATTGCAATCATTTCATAAATACTCCTAGGATTTCTGCAATTATTATAAACAAAGGAAAACATAGCTTTCAGAAACTTCTGCTTTATCTCATGTTGAATTTTTCTGCTATATTCAAAATAAGTTATAAAATATATGCAAGTATAAAATGTATGGAATCTTGCTAGTATGAATTTATACCGGCAATTTTCATTTATAGCTACTATGAAATTTATCACTCTCCTATGATGACACTGTCTATTGTATTAGTAAGTTAAATACTAAGCATTATTTCATAATCAATACCTATGTTTCCTGTCATGTATTTAACCTCTTAGGCCACTCAAATCACATGGCTTACAACCCCAATATATAATCTTGAAGTCTAAGTAAGAATTAATTATAGCATTGCCCCATTTTGTCTCATCAACACTTTATAAAGTGGTGTAAAGGTGATCGCCCAAACATCTTGATCAATATTTACAGGCAAACTTGTCCACTTTGGCGATAATCCTAAACACAATGTTGAGAATGTACTTTTTATTTTTGCTCTTACTTTTCTATAATTTTACAATGAATATTTATTTTATTTTATTTTATTTGGTTTAGTTTGAATTTTATAATCTCAAGGTAAACTAAACTCTGAGTTTAGTAACTTAGTTTGATATTCTTTGAATTTAGAATTGAGTTACAACCAGATCAAAATGTGATTTTATTTTCCTCCAATAAGAGAGATGTTGAAAGCCGGGCTCGGTGGTCAGCCTATAATCCTGCGCCTTTGGGAGGCTGAGGTGAGTGAGTTGCCTGAGCCCGCAGGTTCGAGACCCGCCTGGGCAGGCGAGACCTCAACTCTACAATAAATCAAAAAATTAGCCAGGTGTGGTAGCGCGCACCTGTAGCTCCAGCTACGTGGAAGGCTGAGGCGGAAGGATCAGCGGAGCCCAGCAGGTCGAGGCTGCGGTGGCCGGGAGCAGCCACTGCACGCCAGTCTGGGCGACAGAGTGAGATTCCAACTCAAAAAAAAAAAAGAGAGAGAGAGAGATGTTGATACAATCTCCATAAGATATAAAATAAAATCTGGAACTTGGGCACTTTTAAACCTACAGCCCATAGGTATTTACATGTATTTTGCCATTAAAAGCTGTACTTAATGTATTTTATATATTTGATCAATTGAATTTCAGACCCTTCCTCTTTTTATAGAGACTTTAAATCACTTTATTGTTCTATTTGTTATTTGGATATCTTCTATAATCCAATTTTATGCTCTTATTTTACTGTTTCTTTCCATTTATTTATTTATTTAGTCAAAGTCTCACTGTCGCCCAGGCTTGAGTGCAGTGAAATGATCACAGCCCACCGCAGCCTCAACTCCCTTAGCTCAAGCTATTCTTCCACCTCATCTCAGTCTCCTGAGTAGCTGGGACTACAAGCATGTGTCACCATGCTCAGTTTTGTTTTTGTTTTTGTTTTTTATACAGATGAGGTTTCCCTGTGTTGCCCAGGCTGATCTCAAACTCCTGGGCTCAAGCCATCCTCCTACCTCAGTCTCTCAAAGTACTGTGATTACACGTATGAGCTACCGTGCCCAGCCTATATATGCTAATTTTCTCCAGTTTACCTTTCTATCTTAAAATTATTTTAGTGTCTTCTCAGCCCATTGTTAAAACCCAGTTCCAGTTCACTAAGCATTAGTATGATCTGTTTTATGGAAGTTTCTAGGAATTCAGAAGTTCTTATCACCTTTAGAATTTTTGTGATATCTCTACTTTTTTTTTTTTTTGATGCTTCAGAATATGTCATTTTTTCTTTAAAATTACGAATAGACTTTTTCAACAACTAATACAATCTACTAATTAGTTTACTTACTGCTGGGAAATGAGATATAAGATAAAAGCCCCAATGATTGAGATTGGGAAATAGACTAGCTTAAAAGGTTCCCTTTACTTGCTTTTAAAAAGCAAATATTTGAAGAACACATCCCTGTATTTCTAAAAATTAAATCAATTCTTGAGTTCATGTTGGCAATTATGTATTCTAACAAGATAATAAATTAATGAACAGAGATGTATGTATGTGTGTATATTTATATATATATCAAGGCCATGTGTTCAAATGATCATAGTAGCACTCTTTCTGATAACCCCAAATTAGTAAGCAAAGCAAACAAATTTTTGTCAAGAGTAGTATGAATAACTAAATTGCAGTATTTCCATAAAATGAAATATTAAAAACCAATATACTGCTTTTTTTTGAGTCAATATCTTACTCTGTTGCTCGGTTGGAGTACAGTGGCATTATCACAGCTCACCACAGCAATTGACCTCCTGGGTCCAGACCATCCTTCCACCTCTGCCACCAGAGTAAATAGAACTACAGGTATCTGCCACCACATGTGGCTATTTTTTTTTTTTTTTTGGTAGAGATGAGGTCTCACTGTGTTGCCTAGTCTGGTTTTGAAATCCTGGGTTCGAGCAATCCTCCCATGTTGGCCTCCCAAAGTGCTGAATTTACAAGCATGAGCCACCACTCCCAGTGTGCAATATACTAATAATAATTCATGTATTCAGATAAATAATATTGAGCAAAAGCATCCAGACCCACAAAATTCAAACTTTTTATGGTAATGGGAGCTGGAGTGTTGTTACATTTGATGATGGGAGGTTTGACCAAAAGCTAGATCAAGGAAGGCCGGTTAGAAATTAGTGATGGAATCTTTCTTTCTCTGTATTGTGGTTATATGAATATGCTCACTTTGTGAAAATTATTGAGAAACATATTTGAGAGTTATGTATTTATTTCTATCTGTTATACTTAAAAGTGCACTTTAAAATGGGTAGGATACAGGGAAAGCCCCAGTGTATCGGTATTTGCCAAATGTTTATAACTAGATATTTCTAGTGATAACACATGTGCCATAAAATAATAATATACATTGTGTAATAAATGAGGAGAGATTTAAATGCTTTGGATGAAGAATCAGGAATGTTTTCATACACAATTGACAGTGTAGAAGATTAATGAATGAGAGAAAGAGGAAAGCAAGAAAACCAGTTAAGAAAATACTGCAATCCTGTAGGCTCACATAGTAATATTCTGAGGGTTGGGCATTGTACCTTGGGCAGTAAGTGCTTCATAAATACTTGCTGAATATGAGCAACAATGGACTGAAGATCCAATAATCTATGAGTTCCCACATAGGGAGAAGGAAAACACAAGCTTTTCTCATCAGTTGTACTAATTATCTTCCCGGGAAGTTCTGTACTTAAGTATGAGTTTTTGAGGTTGAGAAAGTACATTGGAAAAATGTTATTTGTATGGTCATTAGTATGTTGGGACAATGGAAAATGGTAAACAGCACAAAAGTGACAAATACTTGCAAATTGCATGATGTGAAGATATCTAGTTTACCAAACTCCTTATTGGTTTTCTTTGCATTTTTTAAATAAAAGAGGCATAGCAATAGTTTAGAAATGCAGATTTAAGAAAATATGAGAAGCAGAAAATATTAGATGTACCCAAGTCTAAGGTGACCTCTATACCACAGACTAAATCTATCCACTCGCTCCCTGAAACAGCACCTGCTATGAAGGGTCTAATTTCACTTTCAGCAGCATTACTCAAAGAACAAACAGAAAAACCTAGCCAGTCCACTAAATGTGGACTTCATCAATCAGCTAGCAAACACAACTATGTCTGAAACAAGTCAATGATTACTTCTATTGGGTCGGAAAGCAGAAAATCAAACATAAAAGAGGTCTGGATTTCTCCAAGAGCAGCATGTTGTCAGAGGCCAACATAACTTTCCAGAGGTGTTCTTTTCTCCCCACAAAAGAGATCACTGATATCATAATTGTAGACAACGCTGTCATCTTTAAAGGAACTTGGAAAATGACATCATTTACCACAAAGATGAACTGTGAAATAAAAAAGAGGGAGGGAGTAGATGTAAGTAAAAAATAAAATAAAAAATAAACACCTTCACAATTAATTCTTACCTCATGTAACTGTGACAAATGAGAAACTTTAGAAGAGAGATAAAGAAAGAGACGGGTGGGCAGGACTGCACGTAGAGTGATGGTTACATCACCAGAAATCCGGCCTCCCGTGAGGTTCTCACTCCCCCCTCATACTTCCTGGCTTTGGCACTTTATGCAAATATGCACCTGCCTTCTCCCACATTTCCACAGATTTATTTCACTCTAGAGAAGCTTGGAGAACTCCCGGAAGCGTTTGGGACTGGGAGGTTCTGTTCACTTGCCCACCATGGGTAATCAGGTTAAATAAACTCAACTGGCTGCAATCTCCAGTTGCAAGTAAACTGATTCAAAGAAGAAGTATAGGAGAAAATGGCATGAATACATAAGGGCAAGAAAGAGCACTACATGGCAGTCAGTAAAACATGACCAAAGCTGTACGATAGTTTTGTACTATGACACTTTAATTTCCAGATTTTCAGGTAAAGACTCTACCAAATCACCAGCATTCTATAAACCAAATCAGAACTCTGGCTTGGTAGAAGCTATAACCCACCTAAGTCATACAGAGCAGCCTGATGGCCACCCAACTTCAGGTTTTAGCTCACAGTGGAATTCTTACTGGTACCTTCCAGTTTATGCAAAGCAGAGATTTTAGGGCAAAAGCCTCCAGGATCATAGGATAATGTCCTTTTTCCCAGGTTGTACTGTATCAGCTGGATTATCCTTTTTTTTTTTTTTTGAGATGGGGCTTTATTCTGTCGCCCAGGCTGGAGGGCAGTGGCACAATCACGGCTCAACCACCACAGCCTCAACCTCCTGGGCTCAAGCAATTCTTCCATATTAACTATTAACCTCCTAAGTAGTTGGGAATGCAGGCACACACAATCAAGCCCGGTGCATGGATTTTTGGATTTTTTTTTTGTAGAGATGAGATCTTGCTGTGCTGCCCAGGCTGATTTCGAATCCCCAGGCTTATGCAATCTTTCCACCTGGGCCTCCCAAAGTGCTAAGGTTACAGGTGTGAGCATCGTGCTTGGCTAGCTGAATTAAATTAAATTTAAAAAAAGAAAGAAAGAAAGAGGGGAGGGCAAATGAGCAGAAGCTGAGAAAGTGGGAGGGAGAAGTATTCAGATGTTGTTTTCTTAAAATTTCAGGTGGAAGTTGTATCTTATCTCTGCTCCCAGTGCCTAGCACAGTGCCAAGAGAGTCAGTGTTCTATATATGCAGTCAGAAGGCAATGTGCTAAGCTTAGTTCATCACACACTCACTGTGTGACCTTAGGCGAGTCATTTTTTCACTCTAATTTTGGCGTTCGCCTCATAAAGTGTGGCTGGTAATAAAAGCTCTTCCTGGGATTGTTTCAAAAATGTAATTAGATAATGCCAGTGACAGCACTTTGTGAACCCTAAAGTGCTTTAAAGGGCTAAAAGATTGGGTGGTTCCTTCTCAAATATGCCCAGATAATAACATTTTAGTGGTCAGAAAAAGGGCTAATATTTCTCACTGGCAGAAATAAGTCATCTAAGTAGAAAGAATTTTTTTTTTCTTAAGACTCAACAAAGCTAGTTTCATTTTCATTGGAAAAATCGTAGCATATCAACATTTTTATTTTCCCTGAATTAGCCCTTTGGAAAAACAACAACAATAATAATAATATGTGCTCATTACTTGTCTAATGGAAAAATCTGAAAGTCAGGAGAGCCTTGTTTTGGTCTTACCATTACCTCTGTCTGTGTGACCTTCGACAGGTTACCATTCTTCCCATCAATCAGTTCAGTACAACAAATATTTATATAACCCCTAATATATGTTAAGTTTTGTATTAGCCTCAACCTGAGGAACAAAAATTGGAGCAAAAGACAGAGTCCCCAATAGCTAAGAATTTTGCAGTTGAACTTTAAAAAAAAAAAAATCTTCCAAATAGAAATGAAAATCACTGTGCTACCTACCTTCCAGGTTAGTGGTGAGGATGAAAAAAAAAGCACAGGGGAGTGCTTGGCAAAATTCAAAAGTGGTATATTAATGCAACATGGTATTATTACCAAACATAAAACCATCAGCGGCATGCAGATGGTTAAAGAATACGTAACAGAGAGAAGTGAAGAAGAGATTAACATGTATAGATATCTCTTCCATATAGATATATATCATTTTTATCTACACAACAAGCTGTTAGGTGGATATTAATTTCCGATTTGGGTCAATAGGAAAAACAATACTCATGTAAGTTAAAGCAATTTAGCTACCAAATCAGAACCACTATTCAAACCAAAGTCAGTGATTGCAAAAGCTCTATGGAAACAGTTAATGTAGATTATTCCATTGCTGCGGAAATCCACACATATTTTCACCAAAAAAAGAAGCTCCTAAAACTTAACAAGCAGCAATTCCTGTTTCAGAAATAGGCAAGAACATATTTTTTAACTTATTTTAAAAAAAACATTGGAAAGGCATTTGAAGGAAAGAAACAAAAAGGACTAATTTAATGAATGTGGCAATAGAAGGAATCAAAAAAGTCATTATCTTTTCCTAACTCCCCAACTCTGCTCATGCCTAAAATAATTTTTGTTTAGAAGCAAAACTAATGTTGTTTTCTGAATCGCTTAAGTAGTTAGAATGAAGGGCAAAATTGCACATTTCAGCACTCACATGGTTAAAAGAACGGCTTCGTGAAATCAAAATTTCTGTGATCCTTTCTGTGCGGATTAGCATACCAAGCAAAATACAAAAGGTAGCGTAATGCCCAGATATATTAAAATCAAGAGCTTAACTTCTAATATCCTTTCTCCAATCAGGTATGGATTTACAAAACATTTTACTGCTGTTGTTATTTTTTTTCTAGCTAAAACTCAAAACTAAATCCATCAACCTGAAATATTGTTGTGTTATACTGGTATGAGTTTCAAAATTTATTTTCAACTTATATAGCAGAATAAGATAAACTCCAGGGGTACACAAAAGCTGGAAACTGCTTAGAAGCCACTAACAGGGACACACATAAATCAAGCAGCTTGGAATTTATAAATATGTAATGACTATTTAGAAAAAAATGTTTAAATGATTTAATCTCTTGCTAACCTAAATGGGTATGAATTAACACTTCTCCCTCACAGCAGGAGGATAACTACTAATATTTATCTAGCATCTACAAAATGCTAGACCTGTGATAAGTGCTTTTTATACATTATCTCATTCACTTCCCACAAAATAAAACCTATGAGGCAAGTAATACTGTATTTATTTTCTAGCCAGATGATGGAACTTTTAGATGATAGAATTGAGATTTAGATTTTAAATAACAGTCCAAGAGCTCACAACTAATAAATAGTAAAGCCAGGATTCAACTCTGGTCTGTCTCCTTTCACCATCTCCATGTCAGGTGCCACCAAGTATCGCATCTCTTCTCTGTGTGCCACTTGCAAATATAAAAGGCTTGGAAGAGGATGGAAATAATTCCAAGTATAGGCTAATTCATTTGCTTAACAAATAATTATTAAGTACCTACTCTCTGCCAAGCCTAGTGATGGAAAACACAATGTGAAGGAAGCAAATACAGGCATTGCTCTTATGGGGCTTACAGTCTGTATTATCTGGGCTTTCCTAAAACACCTCAAAATTGAGAGGAAATGCCCAATAAATTGAGACTCTGCAAAGTAATTCAGATATGCTCACTCTGTTCCTTCCTCATTGGTGACATATGCTAAATAGTAAATACACTGAGCCCAGTTGTGTCACCCATAAAATAGAGGAAATAAAAATTGTACTATCCACCTCAAGGTGGTATTGTGAAAAATAAATAATATAATGTGTGTAAATTTATCAAAAACATTCAAAGATGGATGCATACATATACACACATACACAAAAGGATCATCGTTTTCCTTTTCAAGGCATAGACGTTATATATTTAGCTTATAAAAATGCCAGTTATGTGACAGCATGGCAGCAGACCATGACTAGATTGGGAAGTTATGAGATTTCTATTCATGTAGACATACAGATAATAAATTGAAAAAGTAATTGCAGAAAATAATATATCATTCATGATTTCAATTATTTGATATTAAATATATGGTATCAAGGCAACTTGGAGCCTCATAAAGCATAACTTTGGATTTTTCTCCCTCATGGGTTTAGATTTAGCTAGTCAACCCAAATTCTTCCCCACATACTGGCCAAGTTAACAGAAAGATTTATCAAAGAGATGCATATTGCATGGTGTGCCAGGCACTAAGCTTGGCAGTTAAGATAAAACAGCACTCAACAGAAAAGCCATATTCTTGGGGAACATGTAGGAAACACAGAAAAAAAAGATAAATGCTATTCACTGCCGCTAAGGGTAAAAATAGGGAAATAGCACAATGGGAACGCAGTCTCAGGATACTGTAATTCATGCTAGTGTTTCAGTATCCCCTAAACTGTGGACTGGAGAATAAATGACAATTGCCAGGTGAAGGGGAGTACTTGGCTGCAGGAGAATGGAGAAAAGGCCCAGTGCAAGTCATGGAAGCAAAAGCAAGTAGGAAACACGGGCGACTAGAACCAAGTCCTTTTTGGCTAGAATACAGTGTGCAGAAGGTAAAAATGAAGGAAGCCATTTTCAGTACAATCGGAGACTGCTGACATTAATAAGAAAGAGGTGCCCTGGGCATAAAGATTCTTGAGGATATATTAAGGAATGTGGAATTTTTCCTCAGATAAAGTGACTGACTGAAAGAACTTTGATTTTGATTTAGATTTGGGCTTGGAGTTAGGCAGGGAAAGTCACTATCAGAACTACTCTCAGTAAGTATCCCTTAGTGGTGCATGGTGGCTCATGCCTGTAATCCCAGCACTTGGGAGGCCAAGGCGAGAAGCTTGTTGGGTCCAGAGGTTCGAGATCAGCCTGGGCAACTTGGTAAGACTTCATCTCCACAATAAATATTAAAATTAGCAGGGCATGGTGCTGCGCACCTGTAG